>NC_056741.1:1367015060-1367315060 GCF_019279795.1 Protopterus annectens
CCAGGTTGTACCCTAAAAAGGCTCTAAAAAGACAGGTTAACTTATTATGTTAACAATCAAACAAACAGCATATATTTCCTGTCTGTTTGGTACCATTGCCAGTGAAGTACATCAGAGGGTGAATTCCCAAATTCCATGCTGTAATTGCAGAGCTTTTAAATTTTATATGAGATAATCTTTATTATTATGTAATCATGAACAAGCTGGGTTATTGGACTGTACTGACCACTACTTAATAGTGAGTTTGCAATTTTAATCCTGGTATTTTTTTATTTATGCACTTTTGCAATTTTAAATGTTTTTAATCCCTCATTGTTATTTTTACTATTTTCACAATGTAGGATGAAATTTTGGATGCAACACCTGTTTTAACAGTGTTTTGTTGTATAGGGAAGAAATGAAACGTAGAGTGCTTACGCAATACATAACTTGGGGTGTAATGTTTTTAATGAACCTAATTAATCAATGTTCTTAGTTCTGAAGAAGTCTCTTCCATTCTTGTGTGATAAAAGCACACTGTATCTGGTTTAAATAGTGCTAAACTTTGTTAATGAAGGTTTACAACTGTACATTTTTTGTCTGTTAACTGGTGACCATGCTGTTTCTTTCCTTTGTGGAGTTTGGGAATTCATCCTCAGGTGCTGGTATAACTTGGCTTCAGATTATCTTTCTTGCTTTGACGGTTTGGTTCATGGTATTAGTAGCAGAATTTATGTGGCATATGGAGGCAGCCGGTAACTACTGCTATCATTTCTACCTCTTTGGAATTGACTGAAGGATCAGTGGTTAGTCTTTTAAATAAAAAGGAGATTTCCACGCTGTCAAGTGAATTGACCAAGCTTATTAATCTTTTAACACCATTAACACACATTTTTACACAAGTCCTCACCCACAGTTCTATGAATATTAATGATAAAGATGGAAACAAGGATGAAACAGTCCACACCATCAGTGTACAAAGGGGCAGGACAGAGAACAAAGTGATAATATCAGGTACTTTCCATAGTTTTTTTCACTCACCATAATCCTGCCTATGTCTCCTCTGACTCAACAAGTGTTCAAAAGAATAACTTAGTATGACCTAGTTTGCTAAGTTTTTCACATTGGTTGTTGAAACTGTGTTTGATATAGAAAACACAGACACTTCTGGGAAAACTATTGAAGTGAGTTTGACATTTCTTGAAAAGAAACCACTCAAGTTACTACAGTTGGATAATTCCTCTTATATGGCAAGCGTAAAAAAAATCAAGTGCCTGAAAGAGTTGAGATACTTGAAATTTCTGAATGGCATTGACTCCAACACAGACCTTAATAAAGAGTTGGCTGAATTATTTAATGGAACCTGAAAAGACAGGACGTCCTAAAAAGATCATCACCCCAGACACCTTGGTGGTAGGAAAAAAATTGGAATAACGGTTTAAAAGCCAGTATTTATTATAATTGTTGAGCACATATACGGCTTTAAATAACATGCCGTTTCATCCCAAATACCATCAGGACTTCCTCAGAACAATTACAACTGCATACAAGCATCTCCTTTACATAAAGTAATCTACCTAGTCATGTGGGTTCAATTAAACTATCAATAATTCAACAACTACATTACTCTTTTTATTAACAAGCACTAAATACAATATTGAATATAAAATAAAAATAAAATAATGTACATAAGACACAGGAAAGAATAACACTGATAGTAACTGTAAAGAATATAATGAGTGTGATAGTAAATATGCTACATAAATCCATCACTCCATCAATCAATCAATAAATAAATATGGATAAAAGAAGTAAAAACATATATGATAGATAAATATAAAAATATAAAAACAACCAAAGCAGCACCTCACCATCCATATGTAATGTTTACTTATTACATTCTATGGTAATTTGAATACAAGCACCTCCTTTATATAAAGTAATCTACCTAGTCACATGATTTCATTTAACCTATCAACAATTCCAAAACTACGTTACTTTTATATTAACAAACACTAAGCAAAATATTGAATATACAATAAAAGTAAAAATAAAATAATGTACATAGGACACGAAAGAATATCACGGACAGTAACTGTAAAGAATATGAGTATAGTAATAAACATAAGCAGCAAAAAAACAACAAGGACCAAGACAGCTAAAACCAAGCTCTTCATGAATTAATAGCCAATAAGGAGCTGATTGTTAGACCAGCACAGAAGGGAGGCGCAGTTGTTATTGTCAATTATGAGGGGTACCCATCAAGAATGGAAGAGATGCTTTGCTCAGTCTCTACCTACAAAGTTATAGAAGAAGCATGGCAAAGGATATAAAAAGACATATAAAGAATAATTTGGAAGATCTCTATGCTATGCAAATCATTACCAATGAGATGCATCAGTATTTTGTAGTTGAACAACCAGGGATTCCTGTCATTAATGGACTACCGAAGATACACAAGGATCAACACAATCCCACATTGAGACCAATAGTGGCAGGTAGTGGGTGGTCTACCAAGCCAATGTCAATATGGGTAGAGAAGCAACTGAAACCAGCTCTATGCGAAGCACCAGCTGTGCTTAAAGATACACCTCAATTTTGAATGCACTGTTTGAGTCTATGGATGCAAACAGGGCTACATCTAGTTTTTTATTTGTAACCTTTGACATCAACTCCTTGTTCACCATTATTCCTAATGCACATGGTATACAAGTGGTTAAACATTTCATGAGTAAACACAACATCCACAACAACAGTATGATACATAGAATCTGTCTGCTACTACAATTGGTTCTGGAAAATAACATCTTTATGTTTCAAGAGAAGATTTACTGGCAGCGGTGGGGTGTTGCCATGGGAACACCCTGTGCCAATTCTTATGCAAACATAGTACTTGGGCTTTGGGAAGAAGAACATATTTTTACTACCAAGAATTTGTGGAGAGACAAGATCATCTTTTACCGTAGGTTTGTGGATGATGTCTTTTTTCTTCGGAAAGGCGATGTAATGGAACTTAGACAGTTTGTCTCATATTTGCAAAGCACCACCAGTTTTCTACGCTTTACCCTCAATTACTCAAAGAAGAAGACTGAATTTCTGGAAGTTCAGTTCTTTTAGATGAGAATGGTGAAATGGGGACCACACTATACAGGAAAACATGTTGGAAGAATACATTACTTAGTTACGACAGCATGCATCCGTGACGTACGTTCTCTAATATAGTAAAAGGACAAGTACTGAGAACATCCAGACTAATCACTGATGATTCACAACTTCACAGCGAGTTAGAATTGCTATCTGACAACTTTAAACAACATGGCTATTACAAACAGTTAGTAAGTGACATTGCATGTGATGTCAAAAAGATGAGGAGAACGGATTCCATACATTTGGTCGAATTACACTTAGTCGAAAATGATACCAGGCATTACACTTCACTGAAAGCTCACTTGACTGAAAGCTCACTTGGTCGAAGTTCATTTGGTCAAAAATGGAATAAAGCCCCTGCCCCACTGCAGTGCAATCCTGGAGTAAGAATATTAAATAAGGGGGGTGTAGGTGGCACAGCCACCCACAATGGGGGTTTGGGGGCATACCCCCCCACATACTTTTAACGTATTCACTATTATAAGAAGGTATATCCATTAGAAATGCATTGATATATATATATCTTTAATAAAAACTATTGGCATAATGTGGGGGGCTATGCCACCCCCCCCCTTATTTAATATTCTCACTCCAAGGTTGCACTGCAGTGGAGCAGGGGCTATATTCCATTTTCGACCAAATGAACTTCGACCAAGTGAGCTTTCAGTCAAGTGAGCTTTCAGTGAAGTGAAATGCCTGGAATCATTTTCGACTAAGTGTAATTTGACCAAATGTATGGAATCCGAGGAGAACACAAGGCAAAGCATGGTTTAGTAATAAAGGCATGGCACTGGAAAAAGTGAGCAATGAAAACAAGGAGTTGAATGTTAGAGTGCCAATGAAATGCAGCAGTGATATAAGAGGCATCTGCAAAATTGTCAGAAATAATAGCCAACAATGATGAACTTAGGTTAATAGTGGGCATGATTCCTAAGTTTTTGTATAAAAGGAACAAAAATCTTAAGCAACTTTTACACAAAAAAACTACCAGCTTCAGTACAAAGCTGCCTGCAAGTGAAAGGGTCGGGGCTTATCGTTGCCAGCGATGCAAGGCTTGTAAAGAAATAGCTAAAAACAACACTTTCATACACCTGATTACAGGGGTAAGATTCCAACCTAAACTCTATGCTGATTGTTGCTCTTGCAATGTGATATATCTTGCCAAATGTGGATCCTGTACTTCGTTTTATGTGGGTAAAACAAACAGAAGATTAAAAGACTGCATAATGCAGCACATAAGTGACATTAGACTTAGTAAAAATACCAGTGCTTTATATCAGCACAAGTTAAATAAACCTGAACATAACGTTATGTGAACCAGATAAAACAGGGGGTAATATATGCAATTCGAACATAAGTGTCAGAAGTCCATTGGATAGCATATTTACAAGCTGATAAACCCCTGGGGTTGAATGGATATCTTCCCCTGAAATCGATTTTGAGAGGACGCAAGCTCAGGCACTGAAATGGTTAACTTGCTATAAGCAAGAGCTCTGAAAAAGAGGAAAGAGGTGCGGTGTAGCTTTGAGTCTGTGATTGGTCAAGTGTTACTTAAAACCGATAAACATACTTTGTTCTTTGATCTGATGAAGGAATTGTCTGAAAGCGCCTAACTTTTATGCTTTACAATTAAATTTATGGTTTTAGCTGTCTTGGTGGTTGTTGGTTTTTTGCTGCTTTAATTTGTGATTTGTCTGAACCAAGGTGGACTTTTATCCTTTGTTTGCTGGGTTTTCTTCACTTATTCTAGCAATAATAAATATGCTACATAAATAAATATGTATATAAGAAGTAAAAACAGACATGATAGCAAATATAAAAAAACATAAAAACAACCATAGCAGCACCTCGCCATCCACATCTAATTTTTACTTCTTATATTTTATGGTAATATGAATACTCACAGGGCCTTCAGTACTCTTAACAGCGATACACCAGCTATGCATAATTGCTTTACTAATAACAATCTTGTGTCTAACTTGCATAACAGTATTATTTTGTGTGTGGCAAATGAGAAGCTATGGTAGCAGAGGTGTGTGAAAAGGAGAGGTAGGTAATGGTAATACATAAATATTGTGCGGGAGGAGTACAAAGCAAGAAGGTTACATAAAGTAGGACAAACATCATAAAGGAGAAAAGCATGAGCACAAACAGCCAAGTACATAACAGCCTAACAGATAAGGTCAAACTGTCATAACATGGTATGATAAGTATCATAGCCTGCCCCTGGGGTCAGACTGTCAAAACATGGTATGATGATGAGTACCATGATCTGCACCTGTGGTCAGACTGTCACAAAATGGTACAATGATGAGTATCATGGCCTGCCCCTGGGGTCAGACTATCACATCATGGTACAATGATGAGTATCATGGTCTGCCCCATGTAGCAGATGGGGTCACACTGTCACAACATGGCACAATGATGAGTAACATGGTCTGCCCCTTCCTAGCAGCTGGGGTCAAACTGTCACAACATGTCACAATGAGTATCATAGTCTGCTCCTGGCGTCAGATTTTCGCAACATGGTACAATGATGAGTATCATAGTTTGCCCCTGGGGTCAGACTGTTACAACATGGTACAATGATAAGTATCAACGTCTGACCTTCCTAGCAGAAGGGGTCAGACTGTCACAACATGGTACAATGATGAGTATCATGGTCTGCCCTTGGGGTCAGACTGTCACAAAAATGGTAAAATGATGAGTATCATGGTCTGCCCCTCCTAGAAGCTGGGGACAGACTGTCTCAACATGGTACAATGATGAGTATCATAGTCTGCCCCGCCTAGAAGATGGGGTCAGACTGTCACAACATGGTACAATGATGAGTATCATGGTCTGCACCTCCTAGAAGATGGGGACAGACTGTCTCAATATGGTACAATGATGAGTATCATGGTCCTCCCCTCCTACAGAGATGGGGTCAGACTGTCACAACATGGTACAATAATGAGTAACATGGCCTGCCCGTCCTAACAGATGGGGTTGGTACAATGAGTATCATGGTCTGTCCCACCTAGGAGATGGGGTCAGACTGTTACAACATGGTACAATAATGAGTAACATGGCCTGCCCCTACTAACAGATCGGGTCAGACTGTCACAACATGGTACAATGATGAGTATCATGGTCTTTCCCTCCTAGCACATGGGGTCAGATTGTCACAACATGGGTACAATGATGAGTATCATGGTCTGCCCCTCGGGGCAGACTGTCACAACATAGTACAATGATGAGTATCATGTTCTGCCCCTCCTAGCAGATGTGGTCAGACTGCCACAGTATGGTACAATGATGAGTATCATGGTCTGCCCTTGGGGTGAGACTGTCACAAAAAGGGTGCAACAATGAGTATCATTGTCTGCCCTCCTAGAAGATGGGGACAGACTGTCTCAACATGGTACAATGATGAGTACCATGGTCTGCTGCAAGGGACAGACTGCACAACATGGTACAATGATGAGTATCATGTGGTCTGCTCTTCCTAGAAGATGGAGGCAGTCTGTCTCAACATGGTACAATGATGAGTATCATGGCCTGCTGCAAGGGACAGACTGTCACAACATGGTACAAAGATGAGTATCATGGTCTGCCCTTCCTAGAAGATGGGGACATACTGTCTCAATATGGTACAATGATGAGTATCATGGTCTGCTGCTGAGGTCAGACTGTCACAAGATGGTACAATGATGAGTAACGGTCAGACTGTTACAACATGGTACAACAATGAGTAACATGGCCTGCCCCTATTAACAGATCGGGTGAGACTGTCACAACATGGTACAATGATGAGTATCATGTTCTGCCCCTCCTAGCAGATGTGGTCAGACTGTCACAGTATGGTACAATGATGAGTATCATGGTCTGCCCTTGGGGTCAGACTGTCACAAAAAGGGTACAACGATGAGTATCATTGTCTGCCCTCCTAGAAGATGGGGACAGACTGTCTCAACATGGTACAATGATGAGTATCATGGTCTGCCCCTCCAAGAAGATGGGGACAGACTGTCTCACCATGGTACAATGATGAGTAGCATGGTCTGCCCCTCCTAGCAGATGGGGTCAGACTGTCACCACATGGTACAATAAGTATCATGGTCTGCCTCTGGGGTAATACTGTCACAACATGGTACAATGATGAGTATCATGGTGTGCCCCTCCTAGCGGATGTGGTCAGACTGTCACAGTATGGTACAATGATGAGTATCATGGTCTGCCCCTCCTACAGAGATGGAGTCAGACTGTCACAACATGGTACAATAATGAGTAACATGGCATGCACGTCCTAAAAGACAGGGTTGGTACAATGAGTATCATGGTCTGTCCCACCTAGGAGATGGGGTCAGACTGTTACAACATGGTACAATAATGAGTAACATGGCCTGCCCCTACTAACAGATTGGGTCAGACTGTCACAACATGGTACAATGATGAGTATCATGTTCTGCCCCTCCAAGCAGATGTGGTCAGACTGTCACAGTATGGTACAATGATGAGTATCATGGTCTGCCCTTGGGGTCAGACTGTCACAAAAAGGGTACAACGATGAGTATCATTGTCTGCCCTCCTAGAAGATGGGGACAGGCTGTCTCAACAAGGTACAATGATGAGTATCATGGTCTGCCCCTCCTAGAAAATGGGAACAGAGTGTCTCAACATGGTAAAATGATGAGTACCATGGTCTGTCCCAAGGGACAGACTGTCACAACATTGTACAATAATGAGTATCATGGTCTGTCTCTCCTAGCAGATGTTGTCAGACTGTCAGTAAATGGTACAATAATGAGTAACATAGCCTGCCCCCCTAATAGATGGGGTCAGACTGTCACAACATGGTACAATGATGAATATCATGGTCTGCCGCTCCTACAGATGGAGTCAGACTGTCACAACATGGTACAATGATGAGTATCATGGTCTGCCCCTTGGGTCAGACTGTTACAAAAATGGTACAATGATGAGTATCATGGTCTGCCTCTAATAGCAGATGGGGTCAGCCTGTTACAATATGGTACAATGATGAGTATCTTTGTCTGCCCCTCCTAGCAGATGTGGTCAGACTGTCACAGTAATGTACAATGATGAGTATCATGGTCTGCCCTTGGGGTGAGACTGTCACAAAAAGGGTACAACAATGAGTATCATTGTCTGCCCTCCTAGAAGATGGGGACAGACTGTCTCAACATGGTACAATGATGAGTACCATGGTCCACCCCAAGGGACAGACTGCACAACACGGTATAATGAGTATCATGTGGTCTGCCCCTCCTAGAAGATGGAGGCAGTCTGTCTCAACATGATACAATGATGAGTATCATGACCTGCCCCAAGGGTCAGACTGTCACAACATGGTACAATTATGAGTATCATGGTTGGCCCCTCCTAGAAGATGGGGACAGACTGTCTCAACATGGTACAATGATGAGTATCATAGTCTGCTGCTGAGGTCAGACTGTCACAAGATGGTACAATGATGAGTAACATGGCCTGCCCGTCCTAAAAGATGGGGTTGGTACAATGAGTACCATGGTCTGTCCCACCTAGGAGATAGGGTCAGACTGTTACAACATGGTACAATAATGAGTAACATGGCCTGCCCCTACTAACAGATCAGGTGAGACTGTCACAACATGGTATAATGATGAGTATCTTGGTCTGCCCTTGGGGTCAGACTGTCACAAAAAGGGTACAATGATGAGTATCATTGTCTGCCCTCCTAGAAGATGGGGACAGACTGTCTCAACATGGTACAATGATGAGTATCATGGTCAGCCCCTCCTAGAAGATGGGGACAGACTGTCTCAATATGATACAATGATGAGAACCATGGTCTGCCCCAAGGGACAGACTGTCACAACATGGTACAATAAAGACTATCATGGTCTGCCCCTCCTAGCAGATGGAATCAGACTGTCAGAAAATGGTACAATAATGAGTAACATAGCCTGCCCCCCCCCTAAAAGATGGGGTCAGACTGTCACAACATGGTACAATGATGAATATCATGGTCTGCCGCTCCTACAGATGGATTCAGACTGTCACAACATGGTACAATAATGAGTAACATGGCCTGATCCCCCTAACAGATGGGGTCAGACTGTCACAACATGGTACAATGATGAGCATCATGGTCTGCCCCTCCTAGCAGATGGGGGTCAGACTGTCACAGCATGGTACAATGATGAATATCATGGTCTGCCGCTCCTACAGATGGAGTCAGACTGTCACAACATGGTACAATAATGAGTAACATGGCCTGCCCCCCCTAACAGATGGGATCAGACTGTCACAACATGGTACAATGATGAGTAGCATGGTCTGCCCCTGGGGTCAGACTGTCTCAACATGGTACAATGATGAGTAGCATGGTCTGCCCCTCCTAGCAGTTGGGGTCAGACTGTCACCACATGGTACAATAATAAGTATCATGGTCTGCCCCTGGGGTAATACTGTCACAACATGGTACAATGATGAGTATCATGGTGTGCCCCTCCTAGCAGAGGTGGTCAGACTGTCACAGTATGGTACAATGATGAGTATCACGGTCTGCCCTTGGGGTCAGACTGTCACAAAAAGGGTACAACAATGAATATCATTGTCTGCCCTCCTAGAAAATGGGGACAGACTGTCTCAACATGGTACAATGATGAGTATCATGGTCTGCCCCTCCTAGAAGATGGGGACAGACTGTCTCAACATGGTACAATGATAAGTACCATGGTCTGCACCAAGGGACAGACTGCACAATGTGGTACAATGATGAGTATCATGTAGTCTGCCCCTCCTAGAAGATGGGGACAGTCTGTCTCAACATGGTACAATGATGAGTATCATGGCCTGCCCCAAGGGCAGACTGTCACAACATGGTACAATGATGAGTATCATGGTCTGCCCCTCCTAGAAGATGGGGACAGACTGTCTCAATATGGTACAATGGTGAGTATCATGGTCTGCTGCTGAGGTCAGACTGTCACAAAATGGTACAATAATGAGTATCATCGTCTGCCCCTCCTACAGAGATGGGGACAGACTGTCACAACATGGTACAATAATAAGTAACATGGCCTGCCCGTCCTAAAAGATGGGGTTGGTACAATGAGTATCATAGTCTGTCCCACCTAGGAGATGGGGTCAGACTGTTACAACATGGTACAATAATGATTAACATGGCCTGCCCCTACTAACAGATCAGGTCAGACTGTCACAACATGGTACAATAATGAGTATCATGTTCTGCCCCTCCTAGCAGATGTGGTCAGACTGTCACCGTATGGTACAATGATGAGTATCATGGTCTACCCTTGGGGTCAGACTGTCACAAAAAGGGTACAATGATGAGTATCATTGTCTGCCCTCCTAGAAGATGGGCACAGGGTGTCTCAACATGGTACAATGATGAGTATCATGGTCTGCCCCGTATAGAAGATGGGGACAGACTGTCTCAACATGGTACAATTATGAGGACCATGGTCTGCCCCAAGGGACAGACTGTCACAACATGGTACAATAATGAGTGTCATGGTCTGCCCCTCCTAGGAGATGGAGTCAGACTGTCAGAAACTGGTACAATAATGAGTAACATAGCCTGCCCCCCTAATAGATGGGGTCAGACTGTCACAACATGGTACAATAATGAGTAACATGGCCTGCCTCCCCTAACAGATGGGGTCAGACTGTCACAACATGGTACAATGATGAGTATCATGGTCTGCCCCTCCTAGCAGATGGGGGTCAGACTGCCACAGCATGGTATAATGATGAATATCTTGGCCTGCCCCTCCTAGCAGATGGGGTCAGCCTGTTACATGGTACAATGATGAGTGTCATGGTCTGCCCCATCAGACTGTCACCACATTGTACAATGATGAGTATCACGGTCTGCCCCTCTTAGCAGAAGGGGTTAGTCTGTCACAATATGGTACAATGATGAGTATCATGGTCTTCCCCTGGGTCAGACTGTAACAACATGGTACAATGAGGAGTAGCATGGTCTGCCCCATAGCAAATAGGTCAAACTGTCATAACATAGTACAATAATGAGTATCACCATCTGCCCCTGTAGTCAGACCTTCACAACATGGTACAAATATGAGTAACATTGTCTGCCTCCCTAGCAATTAGGGTCAAACGTTCACAACACAGTACAATGATTAGTATCATAGTCTGCTCCTGGAGTCAGAATGTCACAACATGGTACAATGAGTAACATGTCCTACCCGTCCTAATAAATGGGGTCAGATTGTCACAACATGGCAAATTAATGAGTATCATAATTTGCCCCACCTAGAGAGATGGGGTCAGACTGTCACAACATGATACAATGAGAAGTATCTTGGTCAGGCTGTCACAACATGATACAATGATGAATATCCTGGTCTGCACCTCCTAGCAGATGGGGTCAGCCAGTCACAACATGGTACAATGATGAGCATCATGATCTGACTATGGGGTTAGATTGTGACAACATGGTACAATGATGAGTACCATGTTATGCCCCTAGGTTCAGCGTCTCACAACATGGTACAATGATGAGTATCATTGTCTGCCCCTCCTACCAGATGGGGCCAGACTGTCACATCATGGTACAATGAGGAGTATCATGGCCTGCCCCTCCTAGCAGATTGGGTCAGACTGTCACAACATGGTACAAGGATGAGTGTCATGGTCTGCCCCTCCTTGCAGATGGGGTCAGACTTTCACAACACGGTACAATAATGAGTAACATGGTCACCCCTCCTAGCAGATGGGGTCAGACTGCTACCACATGGTACAATGATGAATATCATGGTCTGGCATTCCTAGCAGATTGGGTCAGACTGTCACAACATGGTACAAGGATGAGTGTCATGGTCTGCCCCTCCTAGCAGATGGGGTCAGACTGTCACAACATGGTACAATGATGAGTATCATAGTATGCACCTGAGGTCAGACTATCACAACATGGTACAATGATGAGTAACATGGTCTGCCCCCTATGAAATATAGTCAAACATTCATAACATAGTACAATGATGAGTATCATGGGCTGTACCTGAGGTCAGACTGTCACAACATGGTACAATAATGAGTAACATGGCCTGCCCCACCTAGCAGATGGGGTCAGCCTGTTACATGGTACAATGATGAGGGTCATGGTCTGCCCCATCAGACTGTCACCACATTGTACAATGATGAGTATCATGGTCTGCCCCTCCTAGCAGAAGGGGTTAGTCTGTCACAATATGGTACAATGATGAGTATCATGGTCTTCCCCTGGGTCAGACTGTCACAACATGATACAATGAGGAGTAGCATGGTCTGCCCCATAGCAAATAGGGTCAAACAGTCATAACATAGTACAATAATGAGTATCACCATCTGCCCCTGTGGTCAGATCTTCACAGTGGTACAATGATGAGTATCATGGTCTGCCCCTGGGGTCAGACTGTCATAACATGATACATATATGAGTAACATTGTCTGCCTCCCTAGCAATTAGCGTCAAATGTTCACAACACAGAACAATGATTAGTGACATAGACTGCCCCTGGAGTCAGAATGTCACAACATGGTACAATGAGTAACATGTCCTACCCATCCTAACAAATGGGGTCAGACTGTCACAACATGGCAAATTAATGAGTATCATAATTTGCCCCTCCTAGAAAGATGGGTTCAGACTGTCACAACATGATACAATGAGAAGTATCTTGGTGTGCCACTTGGTCAGGCTGTCACAACATGATACAATGATAAATATCCTGGTCTGCACCTCCTAGCAGATGGGGTCAGACTGCCACAACATGGTACAATGATGACTAACATGGTGGTCCGCTCCTAGCAGATGGGTTCAGATTGTCACAACATGGTACAATGATGAGTATTATGGTATATCCCTGGGGTCAGCCTGTCACAACATGGAACAATGATGAGTATCATGATCTGACTCTGGGGTTAGACTGTGACAACATGGTACAATGATGAGTATCATGTTATGCCCCTAGGTACAGCGTGTCACAACATAGTACAATGATGAATATCATCATCTGCCCCTCCTACCAGATGGGGCCAGACTGTCACAACATGGTACAATGACAGACTGTCACAACATGGTACAATGATGAGTGTCATGGTCTGCCCCTCCTTGCAGATGGGGTCAGACTTTCACAACATGGTATAATAATGAGTAACATGGTCACCCCTCCTAGCAGATGGGGTCAGACTGTCACAACATGGGACAATGATGAGTAACATAGTCTGGCCCTCCTAGCAGATGGGCTTAAACTGTCACAACATGGTACATTGATGAGTATCATTGTCTGCCCCACCTAGAGGATCGGGTCAGACTGTCACAAAATGGATCAATGATTAGTATCATGGTCTGCCACTCCCACAAATGGAGTCAGACTGTCACAACATGGCACAATACTGAGTAACATGGCCTGCCCCCCTAACAGATGGGGTCAGACTGTCACCACATGGTACAATGATGAGTACCATGCTCTGCATTTCCTAGCAGATGGAGTCAGACTGTAACCACATGGTACAATGAGTATCATGGTCTGCCCCTGGGGTCAGACTGTCACAGCATGGTACAATGATGAGTATCATTGTCTGCCCTCCTAGCAGATGGATTCGGACTGTCACAACATTGTATAATAATCAGTATCATCATCTGCTCCTCCTAGCAGATGGGGTCAGACTGTCACAACATGGTACAATGATGAGTATCATGGTCTGCCCCTGGGGTGAGACCGTCTCAAAAATCATACAATGATGAGTATCATGGTCTGCCGCTCCTTGCAGATGGGGTCATACTGTCACAACATGGTACAATGATGAGTATCTTTGTCTGCCCAAAGGGTCAGATTGTCACAACATGGTACAATGATGAGTATCATGGTCTGACCCTCCTAGCAGATTGGGTCAGACTGTCACAACATGGTACAATGATGAGTATCATGGTCTGCCCCTCCTAGCAGATGGGTCAGACTGTCACCACATGGTACAATGATGAGTATCATGGTCTGCCCATCCTTGCAGATGGGGTCAGACTGTCACAACATGGTACAATGATGAGTATCTTTGTCTGCCCCATGGATCAGACTGTCACAACATGGTACGATGATGAGTATCATGGCCTGCCCCTCCTAGAAGATGGGGACAGACTGTCTCAATATGGTACAATGGTGAGTATCATGGTCTGCTCGTGGGTCAGACTGACTCAACATGGTACAATGATGAGTACTATGGTCTGCCCCTCCTAGCAGATGGGGTCAGACTGTCACAACATGGGTACAATGATGAGTATCATGGTCTGACCCTGGGGTCGGACTGTCAGGACTTGGTACATTGATGAGTATCATGGTCTGCCCCTCCTAGCAGATGGGGTCAGACTTGTCACCACGTGGTACAATGATGAATATCATGGTCTGGCATTCCTAGCAGATGGGGTCAGTCTGTCACAAAATTGTACAATGAGTATCATAGTATGCACCTGAGGTCAGACTATCACAACTAGTACAATGATGAGTAACATGGTCTGCCCCACCTAGAAGATGGGAACAGACTGCCTCAATATGGTGCAATGGTGAGTATCATGGTCTGACCCTGGGGTCGGACTGTCAGGACATGGTACATTGATGAGTATCATGGTCTGCCCTCCTAGCAGATGGGGTCAGACTGTCACCAAATGGTACAATGATGAATATCATGGTCTGGCATTCCTAGCAGATGGGGTCAGACTGTCACAACATTGTACAATAATGAGTATCATGGTCTGCCCTCCTGGCAGATGGGGTCAGACTGTCACAACATGGTACAATGATGAGTATCATAGTATGCACCTGAGGTCAGACTATCACAACATGGTACAATGATGAGTAACATGGTCTTCCCCCTATGAAATATAGTCAAACATTCACAACATAGTACAATGATGAGTATCATGGTCTGTACCTGAGGTCAGACTGTCACAACATGGTACAATAATGAGTAACATGGCCTGCCCCTCCTAGCAGATGGGGTCAGCCTGTTACATGATACAATGATGAGTGTCATGGTCTGGCCCATAAGACTGTCACCACATTGTACAATGATGAGTATCATGGTCTGCAGCTCTTAGCAGAAGGGGTTATTCTGTCACAATATGGTACAATGATGAGTATCATGGTCTTCCCCTGGGTCAGACTGTAGCAACATGGTACAATGAGGAGTAGCATGGTCTGCCCCATAGCAAATAGGGTCAAACTATCATAACATAGTACAATAATTAGTATCACCATCTGCCCCTGTGGTCAGAACTTCACAACATGGTACAATGATGAGTATCATGGTCTGCCCCTGGGGTCAGACTGACACAACATGGTACAAATATGAGTAACATTGTCTGCCTCCCCAGCAATTAGGGGCAAACATTCACAACACAGTACAATGATTAGTATCATAGTCTGCTCCTGGAGTCAGAATGTCACACATTGGTACAATGAGTAACATGTCCGACCCATCCTAACAAATAGGGTCAGACTGTCACAACATGGCAAATTAATGAGTATCATAATTTGCCTCTCCTAGAGAGATGGGGTCAGACTGTCACAACATGATACAATGAGAAGTATCTTGGTCTGCCACTTGGGTCAGGCTGTCACAACATGATACAATGATGAATATGCTGGTCTGCACCTCCTAGCAGATGGGGTCAGTCTGCCACAACATGGTACAATGATGAGTAACATGGTGTTCCGCTCCTAACAGATGGGGTCAGATTGTCACAACATGGTACAATGATGAGTATTATGGTATATCCCTGGGGTCAGCCTGTCACAACATGGTACAATGATGAGTATCATGATCTGACTCTGGGATTAGACTGTGACAACATGGTACAATGATGAGTATCATGTTATGCCCCTAGGTTCAGCGTGTCACAACATAGTACAATGATGAGTATCATCGTCTGCCCCTCCTACCAGATGGGGCCAGACTGTCACATCATGGTACAATGAGGAGTATCATGGCCTGCCCCTCCTAGCAGATTGGGTCAGACTGTCACAATATGGTACAATGATGAGTATCATGGTCTGTCCCTGGGATCAGACAGTTACAACATGGTACAATGATGAGTGTCATGGTCTGCCCCTCCTTGCAGATGGGGTCAGACTTTCACAACATTGTACAATAATGAGTAACATGGTCACCCCTCCTAGCAGAAGGGGTCAGACTGTCACAACATGGGACAATGATGAATATCATGGTCTGCCCACCTAGCAGATGGGGTCAGACTGTCACAACACGGTACATTGATGAGTATCATAGTATGCTCCTAAGGTCAGACTATCAGAACATGGTACAATGATGAGTAACATGGTCTGCCCCCTATGACATTTAGTCAAACATTCACAACATAGTACAATGATGAGTATCATGGTCTGTATCTGAGGTCAGACTGTCACAGCATGGTACAATAATGATTAACATGGCTTGCCCCACCTAGCAGATGGGGTCAGCCTGTTACATGGTACAATGATGAGTGTCATGGTCTGCCCCATCAGACTGTCACCACAATGTACAATGATGAGTATCATGGTCTGCCCCTCCTAGCAGATGGGGTAAGACTGTCACCACATGGTACAATGATGAATATCATGGTCTGGCATTCCTAGCAGATGGGGTCAGACTGTCACAACATCGTACAATGATGAGTATCATAGTATGCACCTGAGGTCAGACTATCACAACATGGTACAATGATGAGTAACATGGTCTGCCCCACCTAGAAGATGGGAACAGACTGTCTCAATATGGTACAATGGTGAGTATCATGGTCTGACCCTGGGGTCGGACTGTCAGGACATGGTACATTGATGAGTTTCATGGTCTGCCCCTCCTAGCAGATGGGGTCAGACTGTCACCAAATGGTACAATGATGAATATCATGGTCTGGCATTCCTAGCAGATGGGGTCAGACTGTCACAACATTGTACAATAATGAGTATCATGGTCTGCCCTCCTGGCAGATGGGGTCAGACTGTCACAACATGGTACAATGAGGAGTATCATAGTATGCACCTGAGGTCAGACTATCACAACATGGTACAATGATGAGTAACAGGGTCTGCCCCCTATGAAATATAGTCAAACATTCACAACATAGTACAATGATGAGTATCATGGCCTGTACCTGAGGTCAGACTGTCACAACATGGTACAATAATGAGTAACATGGCCTGCCCCTCCTAGCAGATGGGGTCAGCCTGTTACATGATACAATGAGGAGTGTCATGGTCTGCCCCATAAGACTGTCACCACATTGTACAATGATGAGTATCATGGTCTGCCCCTCTTAGCAGAAGGGGTTATTCTGTCACAATATGGTACAATGATGAGTATCATGGTCTTCCCCTGGGTCAGACTGTAGCAACATGGTACAATGAGGAGTAGCATGGTCTGCCCCATAGCAAATAGGGTCAAACTGTCATAACATAGTACAATAATGAGTATCACCATCTGCCCCTGTGGTCAGACCTTCACAACATGGTACAATGATGAGTATCATGGTCTGCCCCTGGGGTCAGACTGTCACAACATGGTACAAATATGAGTAACATTGTCTGCCTCCCTAGCAATTAGGGTCAAACATTCACAACACAGAACAATGATTAGTAACATAGTCTGCTCCTGGAGTCAGAATGTCACAACATGGTACAATGAATAACATGTCCTACCCATCCTAACAGATGGGGTCAGACTGTCACAACATGGCAAATTAATGAGTATCATAATTTGCCCCTCCTAGAGAGATGGGGTCAGACTGTCACAACATGATACAATGAGAAGTATCTTGGTCTGCCACTTGGGTCAGGCTGTCACAACATGATACAATGATGAATATCCTGGTCTGCACCTCCTAGCAGATGGGGTCAGACTGCCACAACATGGTACAATGATGAGTAACATGGTGTTCCGCTCCTAGCAGATGGGGTCAGATTGTCACAACATGGTACAATGATGAGTATTATGGTATATCCCTGGGGTCATCCTGTCACAACATGGTACAATGATGAGTATCAAGATCTGACACTGGGGTTAGACTGTGACAACATGGTACAATGATGAGTATCATGTTATGCCTCTAGGTTCAGCGTGTCACAACATAGTACAATGATGAGTATCATCGTCTGCCCCTCCTACCAGATGGGGCCAGACTGTCACATCATGGTACAATGATGAGTATCATTGTCTGCATTCCCTAGCAGATGGAGTCAGACTGTCACCACATGGTACAATGATGGGTATCATGGTCTGCCTCTGGGATCATACTGTCACAACATGGTACAATGATGAGTGTTATGGTCTGCCCTTCCTTGCAGATGTGTTCAGACTTTCACAACACGGTACAATAATGAGTAATATGATCACCCCTCCTAGCAGATGGGGTCAGACTGTCACAACATGGGACAATGATGAGTTACATTGTCTGGCCCTCCTAGCAGATGGGCTCAAACTGTCACAACATGGTACAATGATGAGTAACATTGTCTGCCCCTCCTAGAGGATGGGGTTAGACTGTCACAAAATGGATCAATGATTAGTATCATGGTCTGCCACTCCCACAAATGGAGTCAGACTGTCACAACATGGTACAATACTGAGTCACATGGCCTGCCTCTCCTAACAGATGGGGTCAGACTGTTACCACATGGTACAATAATGAGTATCATTGTCTGCATTTCCTAGCAGATGGAGTTAGACTGTCACCACATGGTACAATGATGAGTATCATGGTCTGCCCCTGGGGTCAGACTGCCTCAAAAATCGTACAATGATGAGCATCATGGTCTGCCGCTTCTTGCAGATGGGGTCAGACTGTCACAACATGGTACAATGATGAGTATCTTTGTCTGCCCAAAGGGTCAAACTGTCACAACATGGTACAATGATGAGTATCATGGTCTGACCTTCCTAGCAGATTGGGTTAGACTGTCACAACATGGTACAATGATGAGTATCATGGTCTGCCCCCCCTAGCAGATGGGTCAGACTGTCACCACATGGTACAATGATGAGTATCATGGTCTGCCCCTGGGGTCAGACTGTCACAGCATGGTACAATGATGAGAATCATTGTCTGCCCTCCTAGCAGATGGATTTGGACTATCACAACATTGTATAATAATCAGTATCATCATCTGCCCCTCCTAGCAGATGGGGTCAGACTGTCACAACATGGTAACCTCATGGGTATCATGGTATGCACCTGATGTAAGACTGTCAAAACATGGCACAATGATGAGTATCATGGTCTGCCCCTGGGGTCAGACTGTCTCAAAAATCATACAATGATGAGTATCATGGTCTGCCGCTTCTTGCAGATGGGGTCAGACTGTCACAACATGGTACAATGATGAGTATCTTTGTCTTCCCAAAGGGTAAGACTATCACTACATGGTACAATGATGAGTATCATGGTCTGCCCCTCTTAGCAGATGGGTCAGACTGTCACAACACGGTACAATGATGAGTATCATGGTCTGCCCATCCTTGCAGATGGGGTCAGGCTGTTACAACATGGTACAATGATGAGTATTTTTGTCAGCCGCAAGGATCAGACTGTCACAACATGGTACAATGATGAGTACCGTGGTCTGCCCCTGCTAGAAGACGGGGACAGTCTGTCTCAATATGGTACAATGGTGAGTATCATGGTCTGCTCCTGGGTCAGACTGTCACAACATGGTACAACGATGAGTATCATGGTCTGCCCCTCCTAGCAGATGGGGTCAGACTGTCACAACATGGGTACAATGATGAGTATCATGGTCTGACCCTGGGGTCAGACTGTCAGGATGTGTTACATTGATGAGTATCATGGTCTGCCCCTCCTAGCAGATGGGGTCAGACTGTCACCACGTGGTACAATGATGAATATCATGGTCTGGCATTCCTAGCAGATGGGGTCAGACTGTCACAACATCGTACAATAATGAGTATCATGGTCTGCCCTCCTAGCAGATGGGGTCAGACTCTCACAACATTGTACAATGATGAGTATCATAGTATGCACCTGAGGTCAGACTATCACAGCATGGTACAATGATGAGTAACATGGTCTGCCCCCTATCAAATATAGTCAAACTTTCACAACATAGTACAATGATGAGTATCATGGTCTGTACCTGAGGTCAGACTGTCACAACATGGTACAATAATGGGTAACATGGAATGCCCCTCCTAGCAGATTGGGTCAGCCTGTTATGACATGGTACAATGATGAGTATCATGGTCTGCCGCATCAGACTGTCACCACATTGTACAATGATGAGTATCATGGTCTGCCCCTCCTAGCAGAAGGGGTTAGTCTGTCATAACATGGTACAATGATGAGTATCATGGTCTGCCCCTGGGGTCAGACTGTCACAAAAATCGTACAATGATGAGTATCATGGTCTGCCCTCCTAGCAGATGGGGTCAGACTGTCACAACATGGTACAATGATGAGTATCATAGTATGCACCTGAGGTCAGACTATCACAACATGGTACAATGATGAGTATCATGGTCTGCCCTCCTAGCAGATGGGGTCAGACTGTCACAACATGGTACAATGATGAGTATCATAGTATGCACCTGAGGTCAGACTATCACAACATGGTACAATGATGAGTAACATGGTCTGCCCCCTATCAGATATAGTCAAACTTTCACAACATAGTACAATGATGAGTATCATGGTCTGTACCTGAGGTCAGACTGCCACAACATGGTACAATAATGAGTAACATGGCCTGCCCCTCCTGGCAGATGGAGTCAGCCTGTTACATGGTACAATGATGAGTGTCATGGTCTGCCCTTCCTAGCAGAAGGGGTTAGTCTGTCACAATATGGTACAATGATGAGTATCATGGTCTTCCCCTGGGTCAGACTGCCACAACATGGTACAATGAGGAGTAGCATGGTCTGCCCCATAGCAAATAGTGTCAAGCTGTCATAACATAGTACAATGATGAGAATCACTGTCTGCCCCTGTGGTCAGAACTTCACAGCATGGTACAATGATGAATATCATTGTCTGCACCTCCTAGCAGATGGGGGTCAGACTGCCACAACATGGTACAAGGATGAGCAACATGGTGTTCCGCTCCTAGCAGATGGGGTCAGATTGTCACAACATGGTAGAATGATGAGTATCATAGTATGCACCTGAGGTGAGACTATCACAACATGGTACAATGATGAGTAACATGGTCTGCCCCTATGAAATATAGTCAAACTTTCACAACATAGTACAATAATGAGTATCATGGTCTGTACCTGAGATCAGACTGTCACAACATGGTACAATAATGAGTAACATGGCCTGCCCCTACTGGCAGATAGGGTCAGCCTGTTACATGGTACAATGATGAGTGTCATGGTCTGCCCCATCAGACTGTCACCACATTGTACAATGATGAGTATCATGGTCTGCCCCTCCTAGCAGAAGGGGTTAGTCTGTCACAATATGGTACAATGATGAGAATCATGGTCTTCCCCTGGGTCAGACTGTCACAACATGGTACAATGAGGAGTAGCATGGTCTGCCCCATAGCAAATAGTGTCAAGCTGTCATAACATAGTACAATGATGAGTATCACTGTTTGCCCCTGTGGTCAGAACTTCACAACATGGTACAACGATGAATATCATGGTCTGCACCTCCTAGCAGATGGGGGTCAGACTGCCACAACATGGTACAAGGATGAGTAACATGGTGTTCCGCTCCTAGCAGATGGGGTCAGATTGCCACAACATGGTACAATGATGAGTATTATGGTATATCCCTGGGGTCAGCCTGTCACAACATGGTACAATTATGAATATCATGATCTGACTCTGGGCTTAGACTGTGACAACACGGTACAATGATGAGTATCATGTTATACCCCTAGGTTCAGCGTGTCACAACATGGTACAATGATGAGTATCACCATCTTCCCCTTCTACCAGATGGGGCCAGACTGTCACATCATGGTACAATGAGGAGTATCATTGCCTGCCCTTCCTAGCAGAGTGGGTCAGACTGTCACAATATGGTACAATGATGAGTATCATGGTCTGCCCCTCCTTGCAGATGGGGTCAGACTTTCACAACACGGTACAATAATGAGTAACATGGTCACCCCTCCTAGCCGATGGGGTCAGACTCTTACAACATGGTACAATGATGAGTGTCATGGTCTGCCCCTCCTTGCAGATGGGGTTAGACTTTCACAACTCGGTACAATAATGAGTAACATGGTCACCCCTCCTAGCCGATGGGGTCAGACTCTTACAACATGGTACAATGATGAGTTTCATGGTCTGTCCCTGGGGCCACACTGTCACAACATGGTACAATGATGAGTATCATGGTCTGCCCCTGGGGCTGACTGTCACCACATGGTACAATAATAAGTATCATGGCCTGCCCTCTTAGCAGATTGGGTCAGACTTTCAGAACATGGTACAATAATGGGTATCATGGCCTGCCTCTCATAGCAGATGGGGTCAGACTGTCACAACATGGGTACAATGGTGAGTATCATGGTCTGCCCCTGGGGTCAGACTGTCACAATGTGGTACATTGATGAGTATCATGGTCTGCCCCTCCTAGCGGATGGGCTCAGACTCTCACCACATGGTACAATGATGAATATCATGGTCTGCCCCTGGGGTCAGACTGTCACAACATGGTACAATGATGAGTATCATGGTGTGACCCTCTTAGCAGATGGGGTCAGACTGTCACAACATCGTACAATGAGTATCATGGTCTGCCCCTCCTAGCAGATGGGGTCAGACTGTCACAACATGGTACAATGATGAGTACCATGGTATGCACCTGAGGTCAGACTGTCACAACATGGAACAATGATGAGTATCATGGTCTGCCCCTGGGGTCAGGCTTTCACAAAAATGGTACAATGATGAGTATCATGTTCTCCCCCTTCTAGCTGATGGGGTCAGACTGTCACAATATGGCACAATGATGAGTATCCTTGTCTGCCCCAAGGGTCAGACTGTCACAACATGGTACAGTGATGAGTATCATGGTCTGCCACTCCTAATAGATGGGGACAGAATGTCTCAATATGGTACAATGATGAGTATGATGGTCTGCTCCTGGGGGTTAGACTGTCACAACTTTGTACAATGATGAGTATCATGGTCTGTCCCTCCTAGAAAGGTGGGGTCAGACTGTCACAACATGGTACAATAATGAGTAACATGGCTTGCCCGTTCTAACAGATGGGTCAGTACAATGAGTATCATGGTCTGCCCCTTCTAGCAGATGGGGTCAGAGTGTCACAACATGGTACAATAATGAGTATCATGGTCCTCCCCTCATAGCAGATGGGGTCAAATTGTCACAACGTGGGTACAATGATGAGTACCATGGTCTGCTCTTGGGTCAGGCTATGATAACATGGTAAAATGAGTATCATGGTCTGCCCTCCTAGCAGATGGTGTCAAACTGTCACAAAATGGTACAATGATGAGTAATATGGCCTGCCCCCCAGCAGAGAGGGTCACACTGTTACAACATGGTACAATGATGACTAACATGGTCTGCCACTGAGGTCAGACTGTCACAACATAGTACAATGATGAGTATCCTTGTCTGCCCCAAGGGTCAGACTGTCACAACATGGTACAGTGATGAGTATCATGGTCTGCCACTCCTAAAAGATGGGGGACAGAATGTCTCAATATGGTACAATGATGAGTATGATGGTCTGCTCCTGGGGGTCAGACTGTCACAACATTGTACAATGATGAGAATCATGGTCTGTCCCTCCTAGAAAGGTGGGGTCAGACTGTCACAACATGGTACAATAATGAGTAACATGGCCTGCCCATTCTAACAGATGAGTCGATACAATGAGTATCATGGTCTGCCCCTTCTAGTCTGCCCCTTCTAGCAGATGAGGTCAGACTGTCACAACACGGTACAATGATGAGTATCATGGTCTTCCCCTCCTAGCAGATGGGGTCAAATTGTCACAACATGGGTATAATGATGAGTACCATGGTCTGCTCTTGGGTCAGGCTATGACAACATGTTACAAGGATGAGTATCATAGTCTGCCCCTGGGGCAGACTGTTGCAGCATGGTAAAATGAGTATCATGGTCTGCCCTCCTAGCAGATGGTGTCAAACTGTCATAAAATGGTACAATGATGAGTAATATGGCCTGCCCCCCAGCAGAGAGGGTCAATCTGTCACAACATGGTACAATGATGACTAACATGGTCTGCCAATGAGGTCAGACTGTCTCCACATGGTACAATGATGAGTAACATGGTGTTCCGCTCCTAGCAGATGGGGTCAGATCGTCACAACATGGTACAATGATAAGTAATATGGTATATCGCTGGGGTCAGCCTGTAACAACATGGTACAATGATGAGTATCATGATCTGACTCTGGGGTTAGACTGTGACAACATGGTACAATGATGAGTATCATGTCATGCCCCTAGGTTCAGCGTGTCACAACATGGTACAATGATGAGTATCATCATCTGCCCCTCCTACCAGATGGGGCCAGACTGTCACATCATGGTACAATGAGGAGTATCATGGCCTGCCCCTCCTAGCAGATTGGGTCAGACTGTCACAATATGGTACAATGATGAGTATCATGGTCTGCCCCTGGGATCAGACTGTCACAACATGGTACAATGATGAGTGTCATGGTCTGCCCTTCCTTGAAGATGGGGTCAGACTTGCACAACACGGTACAATAATGAGTAACATGGTCAACCCTCCTAGCCGATGGGGTCAGACACTTACAACATGGTACAGTGATAAGTGTCATGGTTTGCCACTCCTTGCAGATGGGGTCAGACTTTCACAACACGGTACAATAATGAGTAGCATGGTCACCCCTCCTAGCCGATGGGATCAGACTCTTTCAACATGGTACAATGATGAGTTTCATGGTCTGTCCCTGGGGCGACACTGTCACAACATGGTACAATGATGAGTATCATGGTCTGCCCCTAGGGCTGACTGCCACCACATGGTACAATGATGAGTATCATGGTCTGCCCTCTTAGCAGATTGGGTCAGACTTTCACAACATGGGAACAATGGTGAGTATCATTGTCTGCCCCTGGGGTCAGATTGTCACAACATGGTACATTGATGAGTATCATGGTCTGCCCCTCCTAGCAGATGGGCTCAGACTCTCACCACACGGTACAATGATGAGTATCATGGTCTTCCCCTGGGGTCAGACTGTCACAACATTGTACAATAATGAGTATCATGGTCTGCCCCTCCTAGCAGATGGGGTCAGACTGTCACAACATGGTACAATGATGAGTATCATGGTATGCACCTGAGGTCAGACTGTCACAACATGGCACAATGATGAGTATCATGGGCTGCCCCTGGGGTCAGACTTTCACATAAATGGTACCATGGTCTTCCCCTCCTAGCAGATGGGGTCAAATTGTCACAACATGGGTACAATGGTCTGCTCTTGGGTCAGGCTATGACAACATGTTACAAGGATGAGTATCATAGTCTGCCCCTGGGGCAGACTGTTGCAGCATGGTAAAATGAGTATCATGGTCTGCCCTCATAGCAGATGGTGTCAAACTGTCATAAAATGGTACAATGATGAGTAATATGGCCTGTCCCCCAGCAGAGAGGGTCAAACTGTCACAACATGGTACAATGATGACTAACATGGTCTGCCAATGAGGTCAGACTGTCACCACATGGTACAATGATGAGTATGCTGGTTTTCCCCTGAGGTCAGACTGTCACAACATGGTACTATGATCAGTAACATCGTCTGCCCCTCCTAGCAGATGGGGTCAGACTTATCACATGGTACAATAATGAGTATCATGGTCTGCCCCTCCTAGGAGACTGGGTCAGGCTGGCACAACATGATACAATGATGGATATCATGGTCTGCACCTCCTAGCATATGGGGTCAGACTGCCACAACATGGTACAATGATGAGTAACATGGTGTTCCGCTCCTAGCAGATGGGGTCAGATTGTCACAACATGGTACAATGATAAGTAACATGGTATATCCCTGGGGTCAGCCTGTAACAACATGGTACAATGATGAGTATCATGATCTGACTCTGGGGTTAGACTGTGACATCATGGTACAATAAGGAGTATCATGGCCTGCCCCTCCTAGCAGATTGGGCCAGACTGTCACAATATGGTACAATGATGAGTATCATGGTCTGCCCCTGGGATCAGACTGTCACAACATGGTACTATGATCAGTAACATCGTCTGCCCCTCCTAGCAGATGGGGTCAGACTTATCACATGGTACAATAATGAGTATCATGGTCTGCCCCTCCTAGGAGACTGGGTCAGGCTGGCACAACATGATACAATGATGGATATCATGGTCTGCACCTCCTAGCATATGGGGTCAGACTGCCACAACATGGTACAATGATGAGTAACATGGTGTTCCGCTCCTAGCAGATGGGGTCAGATTGTCACAACATGGTACAATGATAAGTAACATGGTATATCCCTGGGGTCAGCCTGTAACAACATGGTACAATGATGAGTATCATGATCTGACTCTGGGGTTAGACTGTGACATCATGGTACAATAAGGAGTATCATGGCCTGCCCCTCCTAGCAGATTGGGCCAGACTGTCACAATATGGTACAATGATGAGTATCATGGTCTGCCCCTGGGATCAGACTGTCACAACATGGTACAATGATGAGTGTCATGGTTTGCCCCTCCTTGAAGATGGGGTCAGACTTGCACAACACGGTACAATAATGAGTAACATGGTCAACCCTCCTAGCCAATGGGGTCAGACACTTACAACATGGTACAGTGAAAAGTGTCATGGTTTGCCCCTCCTTGCAGATGGAGTCAGACTTTCACAACACGGTACAATAATGTGTAGCATGGTCACCCCTCCTAGCCGATGGGGTCAGACTCTTACAACATGGTACAATGATGAGTATCATGGTCTGCCCCTGGGGCTGACTGTCACCACATGGTACAATGATGAGTATCATGGTTTTCCCCTGAGGTCAGACTGTCACAACATGGTACTATGATCAGTAACATGGTCTGCCCTCTAGCAGATGCGCACAACATGATACAATGATGAATATCATGGTCTGCCCCTGGGGCTGACTGTCACCACATGGTATAATGATGAGTATCATGGTCTGCTTCCCTCTTAGATTGGGACTTTCACTTTCACAACACAATGGTGAGTATCACGGTCTGCCCCTGGGGTCAGACTGTCACTACATGGTACATTGATGAGTATCATGGTCTGCCCCTCCTAGCAGATGGGCTCAGACTCTCACCACATGGTACAATATAACATGGTACTATGATCAGTAACATGGTCTGCCCCTCCTAGCAGATGGGGTCAGACTGTTATCACATGGTACAATTATGAGTAACATGGTCTGTCTTTCCTAGCAGATGGGGTCAGACTGTCACAACATTGTACAATAATGAGTATCATGGTCTGCCCCTCCTAGCAGATGGGGTCAGACTGTCACAACATGGTACAATGATGAGTATCATGCTATGCACCTGAGGTCAGACTGTCACAACATGGCACAATGATGAGTATCATGGGCTGCCCCTGGGGTCAGACTTTCACAAAAATGGTACAATGATGAGTATCATGTTCTCCCCCTCCTAGCTGATGGGGTCAGACTGTCACAACATGGTACAATGATGAGTATCTTTGTCTGCCCCAAGGGTCAGACTGTCACAACATGGTGCAGTGATGAGTATCATGGTCTGTCCCTCCTAGAAGATGGGGACAGTCTGTCTCAATATGGTACAATGATGAGTATGATGGTCTGCTCCTGGGGGTCAGACTGTCACAACTTTGTACAATGATGAGTATCATGGTCTGTCCCTCCTAGAAAGGTGGGGTCAGACTGTCACAACATGGTACAATAATGAGTAACATGGCTTGCCCGTTCTAACAGATGGGTCAGTACAATGAGTATCATGGTCTGCCCCTTCTAGCAGATGGGGTCAGACTGTCACAACATGGTACAATAATGAGTATCTTGGTCCTCCCCTCCTAGCAGATGGGGTCAAATTGTCACAACGTGGGTACAATGATGAGTACCATGGTCTGCTCTTGGGTCAGGCTATGACAACATGGTAAAATGAGTATCATGGTCTGCCCTCCTAGCAGATGGTGTCAAACTGTCACAAAAAGGTACAATGATGAGTAATATGGCCTGCCCCCCAGCAGAGCGGGTCACACTGTTACAACGTGGTACAATAATGACTAACATGGTCTGCCACTGAGGTCAGACTGTCACAACATAGTACAATGATGAGTATCCTTGTCTGCCCCAAGGGTCAGACTGTCACAACATGGTACAGTGATGAGTATCATGGTCTGCCACTCCTAAAAGATGGGGACAGAATGTCTCAATATGGTACAATGATGAGTATGATGGTCTGCTCCTGGGAGTCAGACTGTCACAACATTGTACGATTATGAGAATCATGGTCTGTCCCTCCTAGAAAGGTGGGGTCAGACTGTCACAACATGGTACAATAATGAGTAACATGGCCTGCCCGTTCTAACAGATGGGTCGATACAATGAGTATCATGGTCTTCTCCTTCTAGCAGATGAGGTCAGACTGTCACAACATGGTACAATGATGAGTATCATGGTCTTCCCCTCCTAGCAGATGGGGTCAAATTGTCACAACATAGGTACAATGATGAGTATCATGGTCTGCTCTTGGGTCAGGCTATGACAACATGTTACAAGGATGAGTATCATAGTCTGCCCCTGGGGCAGACTGTTGCAGCATGGTAAAATGAGTATCATGGTCTGCCCTCCTAGCAGATGGTGTCAAACTGTCATAAAATGGTACAAAGATGAGTAATATGGCCTGTCCCCCAGCAGAGAGGGTCAAACTGTCACAACATGGTACAATGATGACTAACATGGTCTGCCAATGAGGTCAGACTGTCACCACATGGTACAATGATGAGCATCATGGTTTTCCCCTGAGGTCAGACTGTCACAATATGGTACTATGATCAGTAACATGGTCTGCCCCTCCTAGCAGATGGGGTCAGACTATCACATGGTACAATAATGAGTATCATGGTCTGCCCCTCCTAGGAGACTGGGTCAGGCTGGCACAACATGATACAATGATGAATATCATGGTCTGCACCTCCTAGCATATGGGGTCAGACTGCCACAACATGGTACAATGATGAGTAACATGGTGTTCCGCTCCTAGCAGATGGGGTCAGATTGTCACAACATGGTACAATGATAAGTAATATGGTATATCCCTGGGGTCAGCCTGTAACAACATGGTACAATGATGAGTATCATGATCTGACTCTGGGGTTAGACTGTGACAACATGGTACAATGATGAGTATCATGTCATGCCCCTACGTTCAGCGTGTCACAACATTGTACAATGATGAGTATCATCATCTGCCCCTCCTACCAGATGGGGCCGGACTGTCACATCATGGTACAATGAGGAGTATCATGGCCTGCCCCTCCTAGCAGATTGGGTCAGACTGTCACAATATGGTACAATGATGAGTATCATGGTCTGCCCCTGGGATCAGACTGTCACAACATGGTACAATGATGAGTGTCATGGTCTGCCCCTCCTTGAAGATGGGGTCAGACTTGCACAACACGGTACAATAATGAGTAACATGGTCAACCCTCCTAGCCGATGGGGTCAGACACTTACAACATGGTACAGTGATAAGTGTCATGGTTTGCCACTCCTTGCAGATGGGGTCAGACTTTCACAACATGGTACAATAATGAGTAACATGGTCACCCCTCCTAGCCGATGGGATCAGACTCTTACAACATGGTACAATGATGAGTTTCATGGTCTGTCCCTGGGGCGACACTGTCACAACATGGTACAATGATGAGTATCATGGTCTGCCCTCTTAGGAGATTGGGTCAGACTTTCACAACATGGGAACAATGGTGAGTATCATGGTCTGCCCCTGGGGTCAGACTGTCACAACATGGTACATTGATGAGTATCATGGTCTGCCCCTCCTAGCAGATGGGCTCAGACTCTCACCACATGGTACAATGATGAGTATCATGGTCTGCCCCTGGGGTCAGACTGTCACAATATGGTACAATAATGAGTATCATGGTCTGACCCTCTTAGCAGATGGGGTCAGACTGTCACAACATGGTACAATTATGAGTAACATGGTCTGTCTTTCCTAGCAGATGGGGTCAGACTGTCACAACATTGTACAATAATGAGTATCATGGTCTGCCCCTCCTAGCAGATGGGGTCAGACTGTCACAACATGGTACAATGATGAGTATCATGGTATGCACCTGAGGTCAGACTGTCACAACATGGCACAATGATGAGTATCATTGGCTGCCCCTGGGGTCAGACTTTCACAAAAATGGTACCATGGTCTTCCCCTTCTAGCAGATGGGGTCAAATTGTCACAACATGGGTACAATGATGAGTACCATGGTCTGTTCTTGGGTCAGGCTATGGCAACATGTTACAAGGATGAGTATCATAGTCTGCCCCTGGGGCAGACTGTTGCAGCATGGTAAAATGAGTATCATGGTCTGCCCTCCTAGCAAATGGTGTCAAACGGTCATAAAATGGTACAATGATGAGTAATATGGCCTGTCCCCCAGCAGAGAGGGTTAAACTGTCACCACATGGTACAATGATGAGTATCATGGTTTTCCCCTGAGGTCAGACTGTCACAACATGGTACTATGATCAGTAACATGGACTGCCCCTCCTAGCAGATGGGGTCAGACTGTTATCACATGGTACAATAATGAGTATCATGGTCTGCCTCTCCTAGAAGATGGGGACAGACTGTCTCAATATGGTACAATGAGGAGTATGATGGTCTGCTCCTGGGGGTCAGACTGTCACAACTTTGTACAATGATGACTATGATGGTCTGGCCCTCCTAGAAATGTGGGGTCAGACTGTCACAACATGGTACAATAATGAGTAACATGGCTTGCCCGTTCTAACAGATGGGTCAGTACAATGAGTATCATGGTCTGCCCCTTCTAGCAGATGGGGTCAAACTGTCACAACATGGTACAATAATGAGTAACATGGACTGCCCCTACTAACAGATCAGGTGAGACTGTCACAACATGGTACAATGATGAGTATCATGTTCTGCCCCTCCTAGCAGATGTGGTCAGACAGTCACAGTATGGTATAATGATGAGTATCTTGGTCTGCCCTTGGGGTCAGACTGTCACAAAAAGGGTACAGCGATGAGTATTATTGTCTGCCCTCCTAGAAGATGGGGACAGACTGTCTCAACATGGTACAATGATGAGTATGATGGTCAGCCCCTCCTAAAAGATGGGGACAGACTGTCTCAATATGATACAATGATGAGAACCATGGCCTGCCCCAAGGGACAGACTGTCACAACATGGTACAATAATGAGTATCATGGTCTGCCCCTCCTAGCAGATGGAATCAGACTGTCAGAAAATGGTACAATAATGAGTAACATAGCCTGCCCCCCCCCTAATAGATGGGGTCAGACTGTCACAACATGGTACAATGATGAATATCATGGTCTGCCGCTCCTACAGATGGATTCAGACTGTCACAACATAGTACAATAATGAGTAACATGGCCTGCTCCCCACAACAGATGGGGTCAGACTGTCACAACATGGTACAATGATGAGTATCATGGTCTGCCCCTCCTAGCAGATGGGGGTCAGACTGTCACAGCATGGTACAATGATGAATATCACGGTCTGCCGCTCCTACAGATGGAGTCAGACTGTCACAACATGGTACAATAATGAGCAACATGGCCTGCCCCCCCAACAGATGGGATCAGACTGTCACAACATGGTACAATGATGAGTATCATGGTCTGCCCCTGGGGTCAGACTGCCTCAACATCGTACAATGATGAGTAGCATGGTCTGTCCCTCCTAGCAGTTGGGGTCAGACTGTCACCACATGGTACAATAATAAGTATCATGGTCTGCCCTTGGGGTAATACTGTCACAACATGGTACAATGATGAGTATCATGGTGTGCCCCTCCTAGCAGATGTGGTCAGACTGTCACAGTATGGTACAATGATGAGTGTCATGGTCTGCCCTTGGGGTCAGACTTGTCACAAAAAGTGTACAACAATGAATATCATTGTCTGCCCTCCTAGAAAATGGGGACAGACTGTCTCAACATGGTACAATGATGAGTATCATGGTCTGCCCCTCCTAGAAGATAGGGACAGACTGTCTCAACATGGTACAATGATAAGTACCATGGTCTGCACCAAGGGACAGACTGCACAACGTGGTACAATGATGAGTATCATGTGGTCTGCCCCTCCTAGAAGATAGGGGCAGTCTGTCTCAACATGGTACAATGATGAGTATCATGATGAGTATCATGGTCTGCCCTGCAGGGTCAGGATGTCAGACTGTCGTCCAATATGGTACAATGGATCCTAATGGTGGGCCCAGACTGTCTCAGACCTGGCAAAAAAATGTACAAATGGGTCTATGTACCCTCTGAGGCTCCCCCAAAAGTCAGACTGTCGCCAATAATGAGTAACAATGTCCGCCTCTCCTCAGATGGGGCATTGGATGTTGGGCATGGACTGTTACAACATGGTACAATGATGAATATCATGGTCTGCCACTCCTACAGATGGAGTCAGACTGTCACAACATGGTACAATAATGAGTAACATGGCCTGCTACCCCCCTAACAGATGGGGTCAGACTGTCACAACATGGTACAATGATGAGTATCATGGTCTGCCCATCCTAGCAGATGGGGGTCAGACTGTCACAGCATGGTACAATGATGAATATCTTGGCCTGCCCCTCCTAGCAGATGGGGTCAGCCTGTTACATGGTACAATGATGAGTGTCATGGTCTGCCCCATCAGCCTGTCACCACATTGTACAATGATGAGTATCATGGTCTGCCCCTCTTAGCAGAAGGGGTTAGTCTGTCACAATATGGTACAATGATGAGTACCATGGTCTTCCCCTGGGTCAGACTGTAACAACATGGTACAATGAGGAGTAGCATGGTTTGCCCCATAGCAAATAGGGTCAAACTGTCATAACATAGTACAATAATGAGTATCACCATCTGCCCCTGTAGTCAGACCTTCACAACATGGTACAAATATGAGTAACATTGTCTGCCTCCCTAGCAATTAGGGTCAAACATTCACAACACAGTACAATGATTAGTATCATAGTCTGCTCCTGGAGTCAGAATGTCACAACATGGTACAATGAGTAACATGTCCTACCCGTCCTAACAAATGGGGTCAGACTGTCACAACATGGCAAATTAATGAGTATCATAATTTGCCCCACCTAGAGAGATGGGGTCAGACTGTCACAACATGATACAATGAGAAGTATCTTGGTCTGCCCCTTGGGTCAGGCTGTCACAACATGATACAATGATGAATATCCTGGTCTGCACCTCCTAGCAGATGGGGTCAGCCAGTCACAACATGGTACAATGAGCATCATGATCTGACTCTGGGGTTAGACTGCGACAACATGGTACAATGATGAGTATCATGTTATGCCCCTAGGTTCAGCGTCTCACAACATGGTACAATGATGAGTATCATTGTCTGCCCCTCCTACCAGATGGGGCCAGACTGTCACATCATGGTACAATGCGGAGTATCATGGCCTGCCCCTCCTAGCAGATTGGGTCAGACTGTCACAACATGGTACAAGGATGAGTGTCATGGTCTGCCCCTCCTTGCAGATGGGGTCAGACTTTCACAACACGGTACAATAATGAGTAACATGGTCACCCCTCCTAGCAGATGGGGTCAGACTGCCACCACATGGTACAATGATGAATATCATGGTCTGGCATTCCTAGCAGATGGGGCCAGACTGTCACAACATTGCACAATAATGAGTATCATGGTCTGCCCTCCTAGCAGATGCGGTCAGACTGTCACAACATGGTACAATGATGAGTAACATGGTCTGCCCCCTATGAAATATAGTCAAACATTCATAACATAGTACAATGATGAGTATCATGGGCTGTACCTGAGGTCAGACTGTCACAACATGGTACAATAATGAGTAACATGGCCTGCCCCCCCCTAACAGATGGGGTCAGACTGTCACCACATTGTACAATGATGAGTATCATGGTCTGCCCCTCCTAGCAGAAGGGGTTAGTCTGTCACAATATGGTACAATAATGAGTATCATGGTCTTCCCCTGGGCCAGACTGTCACAACATGATACAATGAGGAGTAGCATGGTCTGCCCCATAGCAAATAGGGTCAAACGGTCATAACATAGTACAATAATGAGTATCACCATCTGCCCCTGTGGTCAGATCTTCACAACATGGTACAATGATGAGTATCATGGTCTGCCCCTGGGGTCAGACTGTCACAACATGGTACATATATGAGTAACATTGTCTGCCTCCCTAGCAATTAGCGTCAAATGTTCACAACACAGAACAATGATTAGTAACATAGTCTGCCCCTGGAGTCAGAATGTCACAACATGGTACAATGAGTAACATGTCCTACCCATCCTAACAAATGGGGTCAGACTGTCGCAACATGGCAAATTAATGAGTATCATAATTTGCCCCTCCTAGAGAGATGGGTTCAGACTGTCACAACATGATACAATGAGAAGTATCTTGGTCTGCCACTTGGTCAGGCTGTCACAACATGATACAATGATAAATATCCTGGTCTGCACCTCCTAGCAGATGGGGTCAGACTGCCACAACATGGTACAATGATGAGTAACATGGTGTTCCGCTCCTAGCAGATGGGTTCAGATTGTCACAACATGGTACAATGATGAGTATCATGACCTGACTCTGGGGTTAGACTGTGACAACATGGTACAATGATGAGTATCATGTTTTGCCCCTAGTTAGAGCGTGTCACAACATAGTACAATGATGAGTATCATCGTCTGCCCCTCCTACCAGATGGGGCCAGACTGTCACATCATGGTACAATTAGGAGTATCATGGCCTGCCCGTCCTAGCAGATTGGGTCAGACTGTCACAATATGGTACAATGATGAGTATCATGGTCTGCCCCTGGGATCAGACTGTCACAACATGGTACAATGATGAGTGTCATGGTCTGCCCCTCCTTGCAGATGGGGTCAGACTTTCACAACACGGTACAATAATGAGTAACATGGTCACTCCTCCTAGCAGATGGGGTCAGACTGTCACAACATGGGACAATGATGAGTAACATCATCTGGCCCTCCTAGCAGATGGGCTTAAACTGTCACAACATGGTACACTAATGAGTATCATTGTCTGCCCCACCTAGAGGATTGGGTCAGACTGTCACAAAATGGATCAATGATTAGTATCATGGTCTGCCACTCCCACAAATGGAGTCAGACTGTCACAACATGGCACAATACTGAATAACATCGCCTGCCCCCCAAACAGATGGGGTCAGACTGTCACCACATGGTACAATGATGAGTATCATGGTCTGCCCTCCTAGCAGATGGATTCGGACTGTCACAACATTGTATAATAATCAGTATCATCATCTGCTCCTCCTAGCAGATGGGGTCAGACTGTCACAACATGGTAACCTCATGAGTATCATGGTATGCACCTGAGGTAAGACTGTCACAACATGGTACAATGATGAGTATCATGGTCTGCCCCTGGGGTGAGACTGTCTCAAAAATCATACAATGATGAGTATCATGGTCTGCCGCTCCTTGCAGATGGGGTCATACTGTCACAACATGGTACAATGATGAGTATCATGGTCTGACCCTCCTAGCAGATTGGGTCAGACTGTCACAACATGGTACAATGATGAGTATCATGGTCTGCCCCTCCTAGCAGATGGGTCAGACTGTCACCACATGGTACAATGATGAGTATCATGGTCTGCCCCTGAGGTCTGACTGTCACAACATGGTACAATGATGAGTATCATGGTCTGCCCATCCTTGCAGATGGGGGTCAGACTGTCACAACATGGTACGATGAAGAGTATCATGGCCTGCCCCTCCTAGAAGATGGGGACAGACTGTCTCAATATGGTACAATGTTGAGTATCATGGTCTGCTCGTGGATCAGACTGTCACAACATGGTACAATGATGAGTATCATGGTCTGCCCCTCCTAGCAGATGGGGTCAGACTGTCACAACATGGGTTCAATGATGAGTATCATGGTCTGACCCTGGGGTCGGACTGTCAGGACTTGGTACATTGATGAGTATCATGGTCTACCCCTCCTAGCAGATGGGGTCAGACTGTCACCACGTGGTACAATGATGAATATCATGGTCTGGCATTCCTAGCAGATTGGGTCAGACTGTCACAACATTGTACAATGATGAGTATCATAGTATGCACCTGAGGTCAGACTATCACAACATGGTACAATGATGAGTAACATGGTCTGCCCCCTATCAAATATAGTCAAACTTTCACAACATAGTACAATGATGAGTATCATGGTCTGTACCTGAGGTCAGACTGTCACAACATGGTACAATGATGAGTATCATGGTCTGCTCCACCTAGAAGATGGGGACAGACTGTCTCAATATGGTACAATGGTGAGCATCATGGTCTGACCCTGGGGTCGGACTGTCAGGACATGGTACATTGATGAGTATCATGGTCTGCCCCTCCTAGCAGATGGGGTCAGACTGTCACCAAATGGTACAATGATGAATATCATGGTCTGGCATTCCTAGCGGATGGGGTCAGACTGTCACAACATTGTACAATAATGAGTATCATGGTCTGCCCTCCTGGCAGATGGGGTCAGACTGTCACAACATGGTACAATGATGAGTATCATAGTATGCACCTGAGGTCAGACTATCACAACTGTGACGGATCCACACAGTTTACCTGATCTTTGATGCCCTGAGCTATTGAACTGCTGTGTGTTTATATGTGTGCTTGATGTTAGATTGATATGCTGTTAATTGAATAAATACATGATATGCTGCTTAATGTTATATACATACATGAAACCTGAAAGAATTATGCTTCAAAGGCAAGCCTTGCACACTGATGCTGGTATAACTGAACTTTAGTTAACCCTTGAAGTTGTTTGCCAGTTTAAAAGTTGTTTACCAGACAGAGGGGGATTTCAAAGAGGAACTATACCACAAGTTTGTGGGCTAACGGCCTTCTGAAAGGAGGAAGTAATGTATAAAACTAGACATAAAACTAGACATTACGGGACTTGTTGACAACTCAGGAAATATGTAATTTTCTAAAATAGTCTATTAGCTCATGAATAAACTGGTGATCTAAATGTCATCAGCCAACAGTTTATGATTAAACTATTGGCCTAGGTGTCATCAGCTGAATGATTAAACTATTGGCCTAGGTGTCATCAGCTGAACGTATTGACCCTATGGCATGTTCAAACCTATAAAAGGCTCAGAGGTTGGCAATAGATTGGAACTCATCATCATCCGGATCTGATTGAAGCAAGAGCCTGAACTGAGCATACAGCCATTTCTTGCCAGTGTCAGCCCTGTCTTGACTGAACAGATAGCTGTACTGAATAGGTTTGGAGTCCCCCTATCAGTGGCAAAGATGATTTTCTTTTTGCATATGCTTGTAAGTACATGATTTAACAGTTTTTTATAATTGTTAATGTGATAGGTTATAGGTTAGGTTTTGTATGTTGATGTGATAGGTTATAGGTTGTTATAGGTTAGATTTTGCAAATTGCCTAGTTAATTGTTTTTTGTCACAACCTTAATTGTTAAAAGCTAAAAATAAAATTGCTAAAGTTTGAGCCTTGGTCTCTTGTGTCATCTCTAATACTGTATTAACCACAGAATTTAGTAATCTGACCAGAACAGTTGGCGTAGTCGGCAGGATCTGTGGTTTGCAGTAGATATGTCACAACAGCCAATGTTTTTTCCATTTAAGCACATAGGTGTAGGGTTAAATAAGAAACATTCTGTAGATACCAAAAGTAAGGGAGGGGCAAATGTTGAGTTTCCAGCATTGTTTGGAAAATGGGACCCCCTTGCTAAGGTGAGTCAGGTTTCACCTCCACCTTCCCCAAAATCCTCACCAGTAAAACCAGTAGACCCTGAGGAGCTAGCAAAGGCCTTATCAGGTTTAAAATTGGAGGATAAGGGAAAGAAGGTGAAAGAGGGAGTGGGAGCAGCTGGATGGCTGTTCTTTGAAGCAATACAGGAGTTAGACAAGGATGTAGAAAATCTGAAGGTAAAAGTTCTAGAATTAGAAGAGCAATGTAAAGAACATGCACACACCCACCGATTGGATAGGGATGCCTTGGAGAAGGCAGATATGGAATTGGCTAAGGCAGGACAGGATGCAGAGCATTGGAAGACTAATTCAGTGACTCTGGCAACTCGGGTAATACAACAGCGTAGGCAATGGAAGGGGAGAGGTTCACGGCAACCACCCTCTAGGCCTAGAGTGCGTGCTTTGATATATAAGGCAGAGTTTGACCCTGAAGAATGGGAAGGAGATCTCCCTTCTTCTGATGAAGTGAATGATGACTTTGAAATAATAAATTCCCCGTCAGTGAGTGCCCGACCAATTGTAGAGAAAAATTCAATACATGCTGGGGGACAACCGCAGCAGTGGGTGGAGGTGTGCAGTTATTCTCAGACAGAGTTATTGAAAATAATTCAGACTTATAAGCAAAAGCTTGGGGAGTCCCTCTTGGCTTGGTTTCTCCGGGTCTGGGATACAGGGGGAGAGGCGGTGTCACTGAGTGATGAAGAAATGCATCAGTGAGCCTGTTTAGTATTTCACCCCCGGCTGAAGCAGATAGTGAACAATTGTGACCATAAAGATCCCCATATCAATACATTGGTGGTATGGTTAGCCTCAGCCTTTTGGGCCACTTGGCCGGATGCTACAGCAGTAGCAGAGGAGTGCAAATCCTGGAAAACGATAGCTGAAGCAATCCAACAGCTAAGGGAAATGGCCATGTTAGCAACTATTTACTCATTAGAAGTAATAGATGGGGAGTTGCATATTCCGAAAGGGCCAGACGGACAAATCTTTACTGGTAATATGAGGAATAAGCTAATTAAAAATGCCCCACAATGGTGGAAAGGGCAGCTTATGGCTGCCTTGGCAGGATGTATTGGCCAACCGATATGGGATGTAATGTCTACTTTAAACCAGCTGGCAGAGCTCGTAGAAGAGAAAGAGCAGAGGAAGGCCAGGAAGGCAAATACAGACCTCGGAAACATCAAGGTACTCCCCTGCAAATGCATATGAATGACATCCGATCAGACTGCTGTACTTTAAAACTGGAAAGATTGAATCCAGATGCCATATATCCCATGCTAACAAACATGGATCAAACTCGGCTCTGGCTATGTGCATTGACTGAGCAAAGAGTACCAGCACAGGATACTGTGTTAGTTAAGACAGGTTGGAAGCTGTTTCTCCCAGAAAAATGGCACTGGGGAGAAAATTGGGAAGTTTTCATGCTATGGGAACCAGAACAAGAGGTGATAGTAAAGGTCATCAATCTAGATAACAGAACACAGACTGTGAAAAAGGGGTTACCTTTAGTAGAAATTTGTATACATCAGGATGCGGTCATCCTACTACAGGACTGTGATACTAGCCCAAGTAAATGGCTGGGGATGAGGGTAGTAGTAACCACACCCCAGCAACCAAATGAGTGTGGAACTGTGATCTGTGATGGACCTGGTGATACTGTTTTAGTGTTGCTTGATTCTGCTAAACAACCGTTATATTTTCCCCTCCATAGATTGTTGCCACTGTTTGGGAAGACACCAACTCTTACCAGCGAAGACACCTAGATGGACCATATGAGTGTCATGACCCTATTCCCCTGTTTAGTGAGGAGGATGTGGCTAACTTGACAGGGGATTGTGACTTCTACTGGAAGCTGGGAAGAGCGTTGTTTGCAGTGACTACCAAACCCACCTTGACATGGAATTTGACCAGCACAGAATACATCAGAACTGTTTGTAGATTAAACTGTGACAGACATCCAGAGAAATGCACTGCCAATCTTGCTGGGGGCTTATATCAGAGACTGAATGACTCAGGATTTTCTCTGGCTGAGTCTCCATTAGATTCTTCCTGCATAGCCGAATTTCAAAGGGAAAACGACACTGCAGAAACCAGATCTCCAAACTTGGAGATATATGCTATGGACAACAGTTCAACTGTATTTGATGGTTTAGGACATATAATAAGATACACAAGAGGATGTAAAATTGTAAGTAGTGCTAGAATTGTTCAGCATGTTAAAATGATAATTAATATGACAGCAGTTGATATCACTACTAGACATCCACAATGCAAGTCCACCAACTTATGGCCAATTGACTCCCTACACTTGAAATATAGGCATTACCGATATAGAAGAAACAAACGTGATGTCACAGGAATAATGGGAACTGCCTTGGGAGCGGTTGGGACGGGTACAGGATTTCTGAATAGCATGGACATTGACACCTTGAGAAGTAAATTAAGCCGTTTAGGTGAAGACCTAAACATGGCTTTTAAGCTATTAGCTGATCATGATCCAGAGCTCGGTCAAAGAACCGTAGATAGTGTTATAACTCAAACTGTCATGTGGAGATGGATTGATCATGCTAATATGTATACAGAACAGGTTCTAAATAACCTTACTAAAGAATTAAATCAGAGCTTTTGTATTTTGTCCCAATTGGCTGCCAATCAGCAATACCTGCAGTTCATTCAGGTTTGGGGGGCAAAACGGCCAAACCATTGGCAAAATGAGCTACACTTGTATAATTGGTTAAAACCATTAGATTTTACATGTGAAAATGATTCTTGCATATTGATCTTTGATTATCTTGCTAGTAAAAAGGGAACAAAACAAGTTTGTCCATTTGTAGCATTGCCTTTGCAATTCGGAAATAATTGGTGGGTGCCTCAGATAGAATCTAATATAATTGATTATGATGATGTGCCCATTGATTTAGCAGGATGTGAGACCTGGCCCCAGGGGTGGGTGTGTATGCTAATTAAAAGAAAGCCTCATCCATGTTTACATAATGGGACAGGAGAATGTATTTGGCATAGATATATAGTGAATGGGACAGACATTTATCAACTCAATGATACCACAGCTTGTGTAGTATCCTCCTGTAAGCTGGCTTGGAGTGACGGAACAATCACAGACAGTGGAGCACATTGTAAAAGTAATGTACATGCAATCATTGATTTTTGCACCGGGGAATTGATTAGATGGGCTAGATGGATGGACATCACATTAAATGCTAGCATGGAACCATTACATACTTTTTGATGGTCATCTCTAGTCCACCCGGACTTTAAACAGATCAAGCAGGAAGGGCAAGCTGTGCTGCTCCTGCTAAACAAGACTTTACATGATGTGCATCAAACTGTAATTAAAATGATTAAAGACAAAGGTACCATTCTTAAAATTGCAAATGAAATTCAAGATATGACTGTTTCACATTGGTATGATGTTTTTATGTGGTCACCAAAGGCTTCTGCTTGGTTTAATTTGCTTTTACACCCTTTGTTGCTGACCACAATAGTTTCAGTGTTGTTCTGCTTGATTTCCTGCTGCATTTATTGTAAGGTCATGAAAAAATACAATAAGATGTTGTCAGTTTTGCTCATTATTAGGAACACACAGCGATCATTGCTTAGTGCAAGGGGTGGCCTGTGACGGATCCACACAGTTTACCTGATCTTTGATGCCCTGAGCTATTGAACTGCTGTGTGTTTATGTGTGTGCTTGATGTTAGATTGATATGCTGTTAATTGAATAAATACATGATATGCTGCTTAATGTTATATACATACATGAAACCTGAAAGAATTATTCTTCAAAGGCAAGCCTTGCACACTGATGCTGGTATAACTGAACTTTAGTTAACCCTTGAAGTTGTTTGCCAGTTTAAAAGTTGTTTACCAGACAGAGGGGGGTTTCAAAGAGGAACTATACCACAAGTTTGTGGGCTAACGGCCTTCTGAAAGGAGGAAGTAATGTATAAAACTAGACATAAAACTAGACATTATGGGACTTGTTGACAACTCAGAAAATGATTTGTAATTTTCTAAAATAGTCTGTTAGCTCATGAATAAACTGGTGATCTAAATGTCATCAGCCAACAGTTTATGATTAAACTATTGGCCTAGGTGTCATCAGCTGAATGATTAAACTATTGGCCTAGGTGTCATCAGCTGAACGTATTGACCCTATGGCATGTTCAAACCTATAAAAGGCTCAGAGGTTGGCAATAGATTGGAACTCATCATCATCCGGATCTGATTGAAGCAAGAGCCTGAACTGAGCATACAGCCATTTCTTGCCAGTGTCGGCCCTGTCTTCACTGGACAGATAGCTGTACTGAATAGGTTTGGAGTCCCCCTATCAGTGGCAAAGATGATTTTCTTTTTGCATATGCCTGTAAGTACATGATTTAACAGTTTTTTATAATTGTTAATGTGATAGGTTATAGGTATGTGATAGGTTATAGGTTGTTATAGGTTAGATTTTGCAAATTGCCTAGTTAATTGTTTTTTTGTCACAACCTTAATTGTTAAAAGCTAAAAATAAAATTGTTAAAGTTTGAGCCTTGGTCTCTTGTGTCATCTCTAACACTGTATTAACCACAGAATTTAGTAATCTGACCAGAACAACAACATAGTACAATGATGAGTAACATGGTCTGCCCCCTATGAAATATAGTCAAACATTCACAACATAGTACAATGATGAGTATCATGGTCTGTACCTGAGGTCAGACTGTCACAACATGGTACAATAATGAGTAACATGTCCTGCCCCTCCTAGCAGATGGGATCAGCCTGTTACATGGTACAATGATGAGTGTCATGGTCTGCCCCATAAGACTGCCACCACATTGTACAATGATGAGTATCATGGTCTGCCCCTCTTAGCAGAAGGGGTTATTCTGTCACAATATGGTACAATGATGAGTATCATGGTCTGACCCTCCTAGCAGATTGGGTCAGACTGTCACAACATGGTACAATGATGAGTATCATGGTCTGCCAATCCTTGCAGATGGGGTCAGACTGTCACAACATGGTACAATGATGAGTATCTTTGTCTGCCCCAAGGATCAGACTGTCACAACATGGTACGATGATGAGTATCATGGCCTGCCCCTCCTAGAAGATGGGGACAGACTGTCTCAATATGCTACAATGGTGAGTATCATGGTCTGCTCGTGGGTCAGACTGTCACAAAATGGTACAATGATGAGTATCATGGTCTGCCCCTCCTAGCAGATGGGGTCAGACTGTCACAACATGGGTACAATGATGAGTATCATGGTCTGACCCTGGGGTCGGACTGTCAGGACTTGGTACATTGATGAGTATCATGGTCTGCCCCTCCTAGCAGATGGGGTCAGACTGTCACCACGTGGTACAATGATGAATATCATGGTCTGGCATTCCTAGCAGATGGGGTCAGACTGTCACAACATCGTACAATGATGAGTATCATAGTATGCACCTGAGGTCAGACTATCACAACATGGTACAATGATGAGTAACATGGTCTGCCCCCTATCAAATATAGTCAAACTTTCACAACATAGTACAAAGATGAGTAACATGGTCTGCCCCACCTAGAAGATGGGGACAGACTGTCTCAATATGGTACAATGGTGAGTATCATGGTCTGACCCTGGGGTCGGACTGTCAGGACATGGTACATTGATGAGTATCATGGTCTGCCCCTCCTTGCAGATGGGGTCAGACTGTCACCAAATGGTACAATGATGAATATCATGGTCTGGCATTCCTGTCACAACATTGTACAATAATGAGTATCATGGTCTGCCCTCCTGGCAGATGGGGTCAGACTGTCACAACATGGTACAATGATGAGTATCATAGTATGCACCTGAGGTCAGACTATCACAACATTGTACAATAATGAGTAACATGGTCTGGGTACAATGATGAGTATCATGGGTCTGCCCTGGGTCAGACTGACACAACATGGTAATATGAGTAACATTGTCCTCCTAGCAGATGGGGTCAGTCTGCCACAACATAGTACAATAATGAGTATCATCGTCTGCCCCTCCTACCAGATGGGGCAAGACTGTCACATCATGGTACAATGAGGAGTATCATGGCCTGCCCCTCCTAGCAGATTGGGTCAGACTGACACAATATGGTACAATGATGAGTGTCATGGTCTGCCCCTCCTTGCAGATGGGGTCAGACTTTCACAACATGGTACAATAATGAGTAACATGGTCACCCCTCCTAGCAGATGGGGTCAGACTGTCACAACATGGTACAATGACGAGTAACATTGTCTGCCCCTCCTAGAGGATGGGGTCAGACTGTCACAAAATGGATCAATGATTAGTATCATGGTCTGCCACTCCCACAAATGGAGTCAGACTGTCACAACATGGTACAATACTGAGTAACATGGCCTGCCTCTCCTAACAGATGGGGTCAGACTGTCACCACATGGTACAATGATGAGTATCATTGTCTGCATTTCCTAGCAGATGGAGTCAGACTGTCAGCACATGGTACAATGATGAGTATCATGGTCTGCCCCTGGGGTCAGACTGTCACAACATGGTACAATGATGAGATTCTAAAGACATGCTTCTGGAGCATTTCTGCCCGCGCCTCTGCTGAAAACAGGATCTGTGGAACCTAGTCGGACATTCCCGGTCAACAAATGTAAAATAAAATAAATAAATAAATAAATAAATGAGTGTCATGGTCTGCCCCTCCTTGCAGATGGGGTCAGACTTTCACAACTTTGTACAATAATGAGTAACATGGTCACCCCTCCTAGCAGAAGGGGTCAGACTGTCACAACATGGGACAATGAAGAATATCATGGTCTGCCCTCCTAGCAGATGGGGTCAGACTGTCACAACACGGTACATTGATGAGTATCATAGTATGCTCCTAAGGTCAGACTATCAGAACATGGTACAATGATGAGTAACATGGTCTGCCCCCTATGAAATTTAGTCAAACATTCACAACATAGTACAATGATGAGTATCATGGTCTGTATCTGAGGTCAGACTGTCACAACATGGTACAATAATGAGTAACATGGCTTGCCCCTCCTAGCAGATGGGGTCAGCCTGTTACATGGTACAATGATGAGTGTCATGGTCTGCCCCATAAGACTGTCACCACATTGTACAATGATGAGTATCATGGTCGTCCCCTCCTAGCAGAATGTGTTAGTCTGTCACAATATGGTACAATGATGAGTGTCATGGTCTTCCCCTGGGTCAGACTGTCACAACATGGTAAAATGAGGGGTAGCATGGTCTGCCCCATAGCAAATAGGGTCAAACTGTTATAACATAGTACAATAATGAGTATCACCATCTGCCCCTGTGGTAAGACCTTCACAACATGGTACAATGATGAGTATCATGGTCTGCCCCTGGGATCATACTGTCACAACATGGTACATATACGAGTAACATTGTCTGCCTCCCTAGCGATTAGGGTCAAACATTCACAACACAGAACAATGATTAGTAACATAGTCTGCTCCTGGAGTCAGAATGTCACAACATGGTACAATGAATAACATGTCGTACCCGTCCTAACAAATGGGGTCAGACTGTCACAACATGGCAAATTAATGAGTATCATAATTTGCCCCTCCTAGAGAGATGGGGTCAGACTGTCACAACATGATACAATGAGAAGTATCTTGGTCTGCCACTTGGGTCAGGCTGTCACATCATGATACAATGATGAATATCCTGGTCTGCACCTCCTAGCAGATGGGGGTCAGACTGCCACAACATGGTACAATGATGAGTAACATGGTGTTCCACTCCTAGCAGATGGGGTCAGATTGTCACAACATGGTACAATGATGAGTATTATGGTATATCCCTGGGGTCATCCTGTCACAACATGGTACAATGATGAGTATCAAGATCTGACTCTGGGGTTAGACTGTGACAACATGGTACAATGATGAGTATCATGTTATGCCCCTAGGTTCAGCATGTCACAACATAGTACAATGATGAGTATCATTGTCTGCCCCTCCTACCAGATGGGGCCAGACTGTCACATCATGGTACAATGAGGAGTATCATGGCCTGCCCCTCCTAGCAGATTGGGTCAGACTGTCACAATATGGTACAATGATGAGTATCATGGTCTGTCCCTGGGATCATACTGTCACAACATGGTACAATGATGAGTGTCATGGTCTGCCCCTCCTTGCAGATGGGGTCAGACTTTCACAACATGGTACAATAATGAGTAACATAGTCACCCCTCCTAGCAGATGGGGTCAGACTGTCACAACATGGGACAATGATGAGTTACATATGACTGGCCCTCTTAGCAGATGGGCTCAAACTGTCACAACATGGTACAATGATGAGTAACATTGTCTGCCCCTGGGGTCAGACTGTCACAGCATGGTACAATGATGAGTATCATTGTCTGCCCTCCTAGCAGATGGATTCAGACTGTCACAACATTGTATAATATCCAGTATCATCATCTGCCCCTCCTAGCAGATGGGGTCAGACTGTCACAACATGGTAACCTCATGGGTATCATGGTATGCACCTGATGTAAGACTGTCACAACATGGTACAATGATGAGTATCATGGTCTGCCCCTGGGGTCAGACTGCCTCAAAAATCATACAATGATGAGTATCATGGTCTGCCGCTTCTTGAAGATGGGGTCAGACTGTCACAACATGGTACAATGATGAGTTTCATCATCTGCCCCTCCTAGCAGATGGGGTCAGACTGTCACAACATGGTACAATGATGAGTTTCATGGTCTGCCCCTCCTAGCAGATGGGTCAGACTGTCACCACATGGTACAATGATGAGTATCATGGTCTGCCCCTCATAGCAGATGGGTCAGACTGTCACAACACGGTAAAATGATGAGTATTGTGGTCTGCCCATCCTTGCAGATGGGTTCAGACTGTCACAACATGGTACAATGATGAGTATTTTTGTCTGCCCCAAGGATCAGACTGTCACAACATGGTACAATGATGAGTACCGTGGTCTGCCCCTGCTAGAAGATGGGGACAGACTGTCTCAATATGGTACAATGGTGAGTATCATGGTCTGCTCCTGGGTCAGACTGTCACAACATGGTACAATGATGAGTATCATGGTCTGCCCCTCCTAGCAGATGGAGTCAGACTGTCACCACATGGTACAATAATGAGTATCATGGTCTGCCCATGGGGTCAGACTGTCACAGCATGGTACAATGATGAGAATCATTGTCTGGTCTCCTAGCAGATGGATTTGGACTATCACAACATTGTATAATAATCAGTATCATCATCTGCCCCTCCTAGCAGATGGGGTCAGACTGTAACAATATGGTAACCTCATGGGTATCATGGTATGCACCTGATGTAAGACTGTCAAAACATGGTACAATGATGAGTATCATGGTCTGCCCCTGGGGTCAGACTGTCTCAAAAATCATACAATGATGAGTATCATGGTCTGCCGCTTCTTGCAGATGGGGTCAGACTGTCACAACATGGTACAATGATGAGTATCATGGTCTGACCCTACTAGCAGATTGGGTCAGACTGTCACAACATGGTACAATGATGAGTATCATGGTCTGCCCCTCATAGCAGATGGGTCAGACTGTCACAACACGGTACAATGATGAGTATCGTGGTCTGCCCATCCTTGCAGATGGGGTCAGACTGTCACAACATGGTACAATGATGAGTATTTTTGTCTGCCCCAAGGATCAGACTGTCACAACATGGTACAATGATGAGTACCGTGGTCTGCCCCTGCTAGAAGATGGGGACAGACTGTCTCAATATGGTACAATGGTGAGCATCATGGTCTGCTCCTGGGTCAGACTGTCACAACATGGTACAATGATGAGTATCATGGTCTGACCCTGGGGTCAGACTGTCAGGACGTGTTACATTGATGAGTATCATGGTCTGCCCCTCCTAGCAGATGGGGTCAGACTGTCACCACATGGTACAATGATGAATATCATGGTCTGGCATTCCTAGCAGACTGTCACAACATCGTACAATAATGAGTATCATGGTTTGCCCTCCTAGCAGATGGGGTCAGACTGTCACAACATGGTACAATGATGAGTATCATAGTATGCACCTGAGGTCAGACTATCACAACATGGTACAATGATGAGTAACATGGTCTGCCCCCTATGAAATATAGTCAAAACTTTCACAACATGGTACAATGATGAGTATCATGGTCTGTACCTGAGGTCAGACTGTCACAACATGGTACAATAATGAGTAACATGGCCTGCCCCTCCTGGCAGATGGGGTCAGCCTGTTACATGGTACAATGATGAGTGTCATGGTCTGCCCCATCAGACTGTCACCACATTGTACAATGATGAGTATCATGGTCTGCCCTTCCTAGCAAAATGGGTTAGTCTGTCACAATATGGTACAATGATGAGTATCATGGTCTTCCCCTGGGTCAGACTGTCACAACATCGTACAATGAGGAGTAGCATGGTCTGCCCCAGAGCAAATAGTGTCAAGCTGTCATAACATAGTACAACGATGAGTATCACTGTCTGCCCCTGTGGTCAGAACTTCGCAGCATGGTGCAATGATGAATATCATAGTCTGCACCTCCTAGCAGATGGGGGTCAGACTGCCACAACATGGTACAAGGATGAGCAACATGGTGTTCCGCTCCTAGCAGATGGGGTCAGATTGTCACAACATGGTACAATGATAAGTATCATAGTATGCACCTGAGGTCAGACTATCACAACATGGTACAATGATGAGTAACATGGTCTGCCCCCTATGAAATATAGTCAAACTTTCACAACATAGTACAATGATGAGTATCATGGTCTGTACCTGAGGTCAGACTGTCACAACATGGTACAATAATGAGTTACATGGCCTGCCCCTCCTGGCAGATGGGGTCAGCCTGTTACATGGTACAATGATGAGTGTCATGGTCTGCCCCATCAGACTGTCACCACATTGTACAATGATGAGTATCATGGTCTGCCCCTCCTAGCAGAAGGGGTTAGTCTGTCACAATATGGTACAATGATGAGAATCATGGTCTTCCCCTGGGTCAGACTGTCACAACATTGTACAATGAGGAGTAGCATGGTCTGCCCCATAGCAAATAGTGTCAAGCTGTCATAACATAGTACAATGATGAGTATCATTGTTTGCCCCTGTGGTCAAAACTTCACAACATGGTACAATGATGAATATCATGGTCTGCACCTCCTAGCAGATGGGGGTCAGATTGCCACAACATGGTACAATGATGAGTATTATAGTATATCCCTGGGGTCAGCCTGTCACAACATGGTACAATGAGGAGTATCATTGCCTGCCCCTCCTAGTAGAATGGGTCAGACTGTCACAATATGGTACAATGATGAGTATCATGGTCTGCCCCTGTGATCAGACTGTCACAACATGGTACAATGATGAGTATCATGGTCTGCCCCTCCTTGCAGATGGGGTCAGACTTTCACAACATGGTACAATAATGAGTAACATGGTCACCCCTCCTAGCCGATGGGGTCAGACTCTTACAACACGGTACAATGATGAGTGTCATGGTCTGCCCCTCCTTGCAGATGGGGTTAGACTTTCACAACACGGTACAATAATGAGTAACATGGTCACCCCTCCTAGCCGATGGGGTCAGACTCTTACAACATGGTACAATGATGAGTTTCATGGTCTGTCCCTGGGGCCACACAGTCACCACATGGTACAATAATGGCTATCATGGCATGCCTCTCATAGCAGATGGCGTCAGACTGTCACAATATGGGTACAATGGTGAGTATCATGGTCTGCCCCTGGGGTCAGACTGTCACAACGTGGTACATTGATGCGTATCATGGTCTGCCCCTCCTAGCAGATGGGCTCAGACTCTCACCACATGGTACAATGATGAATATCATGGTCTGCCCCTGGGGTCAGACTGTCACAACATGGTACAATGATGAGTATCATGGTGTGACCCTCTTAGCAGATGGGGTCAGACTGTCACAACATCGTGCAATGAGTATCATGGTCTGCCCCTCCTAGCAGATGGGGTCAGACTGTCACAATATGGTACAATGATGAGTATCATAGTATGCACCTGAGGTCAGACTGTCACAACATGGAACAATGATGAGTATCATGGTCTGCCCCTGGGGTCAGACTTTCACAAAAATGGTACAATGATGAGTATCATGTTCTCCCCCTCCTAGCTGATGGGGTCAGACTGTCACAACATGGTACATTGATGAGTATCATGGTCTGCCCCTCCTAGCAGATGGGCTCAGACTCTCACCACATGGTACAATGATGAGTATCATGGTCTGCCCCTGGGGTCAGACTGTCACAACATGGTACAATCATGAGTATCATGGTATGCACCTGAGGTCAGACTGTCACAACATGGCACAATGATGAGTATCATGGGCTGCCCCTGGGGTCAGACTTTCACAAAAATGGTACAATGATGAGTATCATAGTATGCACCTGAGGTCAGACTATCACAACATGGTACAATGATGAGTATCATAGTATGCACCTGAAGTCAGACTATCACAACATGGTAAAATGATGATTAACATGGTCTGCCCATTATGAAATATAGTCAAACTTTCACAACATAGTACAATGATGAGTATCATGGTCTGTACCTGAGGTCAGGCTGTTAAAATATGGTACAATAATGATCAACATAGCCTGACCCTCCTGACAGATGGGGTCAGCCTGTTACATGGTACAGTGATGAGTGTCATGGTCTGCCCCATCAGACTGTCACCACATTGTACAATGATGAGTATCATGGTCTGCCCCTCCTAGCAGAAGGGGTTAGTCTGTCACAATATGGTACAATGATGAATATCATGGTCTTCCCCTGGGTCAGACTGTCACAACATGGTACAATGATGAGTAGCATGGTCTGCCCCATAGCAAACAGTGTCAAGCTGTCATAACATAGTACAATGATGAGTATCACTGTCTGCCCCTGTTGTCAGAACTTCACAACATGGTACAATGATGAATATCATGGTCTGCACCTCCTAGCAGATGGGGGTCAGACTGCCACAACATGGTACAAGGATGAGTAACATGGTGTTCTGCTCCTAGCAGATGGGGTCAGATTGTCACAACATGGTACAATGATGAGTATCATGGTCTGCCCCTCCTATCAGAGGGGGTTATTCTGTCACAATATGGTACAATGATGAGTATCATGGTCTTCCCCTGGGTCAGACTGTCACAGCATGGTACAATGAGGAGTAGCATGGTCTGCCCCATAGCAAATAGGATCAAACTGTCATAACATAGTACAATGATGAGTATCATGGTCTGCCCTGTCAGACTCTTACCACATGGTACAATGATGAGTATCATGGTCTGCCCCTCCTAGCAGAAGGGGTAAGACTGTCACAATATGTTACAATGATGAGTATCATCGTCTTCCCGCTGGGGTCAGACTGGCACCACATGGTACAATGATGAGTATCATGGTCTGCCCCTGCTAGCAGATGGGGTCAGACTGTCTCCATATGGTACAATGATGAGTATCATGGTCTGCCCCTAGGGTCAGACTGTCACAACATGGTACAATGATGAGTATCATCATCTGCCCTCCTAGCAGATGGGGTCAGACTGTCACAACATGGGACAATTTTGAGTAACATGGTCTGGCCCTCCTAGCAGATGGGCTCAAACTGTCACAACATGGTACAATGAGTATCATCGTCTGCCCCTCCTACCAGATGGGGCCAGACTGTCACATCATGGTATAATGATGAGTATCATGGTCTGCCCCTGGGATCAGACTGTCACAACATGGTACAATGATGAGTATCATGGTCTGACCCTGGGGTCAAGACTGTCAGGATGTGGTACATTGATAAGTATCATGGTCTGCCCCTCCTAGCAGATGGGGTCAGACTGTCACCACATGGTACAATGATGAATATCATGGTCTGGCATTCCTAGCAGATGGGATCAGACTGTCACAACATCGTACAATAATGAGTATCATGGTCTGCCCACCTAGCAGATGGGGTCAGACTGTCACAACATGGTACAATGATGAGTATCATGGTCTGTACCTGAGGTCAGACTGTCACAGCATGGTACAATAATGAGTAACATCGCCTGCCCCTCCTAGCAGATGGGGTCAGCCTGTTACAACATGGTACAATGATTAGTGTGATGGTCTGCCCCATCAGACTGTCACTACATTGTACAATGATGAGTATCATGGTCTGCCCCTTCTAGCAGAAGGGGTTATTCTGTCACAATATGGTACAATGATGAGTATCATGGTCTTCCCCTGGGTCAGACTGTTACAACATGGTACAATGAGGAGTAGCATGGTCTGCCCCTTAGCAAATAGGATCAAACTGTCATAACATAGTACAATGATGAGTATCATGGTCTGCCCTGTCAGACTCTCACCACATGGTACAATGATGAGTATCATGGTCTGCCCCTCCTAGTAGAAGGGGTAAGACTGTCACAATATGTTACAATGATGAGTATTATTGTCTTCCCGCTGGGGTCAGACTGGCACCACATGGTACAATGATGAGTATCATGGTCTGCCCCTGCTAGCAGAAGGGGTAAGACTGTCTCCATATGGTACAATGATGAGTTTCATGGTCTGCCCCTAGGGTCAGACTGTCACAACATGGTACAATGATGAGTACTATCGTCTGCCCTCCTAGCAGATGGGGTCAGACTGTCACAACATGGGACAATTATGAGTAACATGGTCTGGCCCTCCTAGCAGATGGGCTCAAACTGTCACAACATGGTACAATGATAAGTAACATTGTCTGCCCCTCCTAGAGGATGGGGTCAGACTGCCACAAAATGGATTAATGATTAGTATCATGGTCTGCCACTCCCACAAATGGAGTCAGACTGTCACAACATGGCACAATACTGAGTAACATGGCCTGCCCCCCTAACAGATGGGGTCAGACTGTCACAACATGGTACAATGATGAGTATCATGGTCTGCCCCTGGGGTCAGACTGTCACAGCATGGTACAGTGATGAGTATTGCCCTCCTAGCAGATGGGGTCAGACTGTCGCAACATAGTAACCTCTTGAGTATCATGGTATGCACCTGAGGTAAGACTGTCACAACATGGTACAATGATGAGTATCATGGTCTGCCCCTGGGGTCAGACTGTCGCAAATATTGTACAATGATGAGTATCATGGTCTGCTGCTCCTTGCAGATGGGGCAGACTGTCACACCATGATACAATGATGAGTATCTTTGTCTGCCCAAAGGGGCAGACTGTTACAACATGGTACAATGATGAGTATCGTGGTCTGACCCTCCTAGCAGATTGGGTCAGACTGTCACAACATGGTACAATGATGAGTATCATGGTCTGCCCCTGCTAGCAGATGAGCAGACTGTCACCACATGGTACAATGATGAGTATCATGGTCTGCCCCTGAGGTCTGACTGTCACAACATGGTACAATGATGATTATCATGGTCTGCCCATCCTAGCAGATGTGGTCAGACTGTCACAACATGGTACAATGATGAATATCTTTGTCTGCCCCAAGGATCAGACTGTCACAGCATGGTACAATGATGAGTATCATGGTCTGCCCCTCCTAGAAAATGGGGACAGACTGTCTCAATATGGTACAATGGTGAGTATCATGGTCTGCTCCTGCATCACACTGTCACAACATGGTACAATGATGAGTATCTTTGTCTGCCCCAAGGATCAGACTGTCACAGCGTGGTACAATGATGAGTATCATGGTCTGCCCCTCCTAGAAAATGGGGACAGACTGTCTCAATATGGTACAATGGTGAGTATCATGGTCTGCCCCTGGGGTCAGACTGTCACAAAATTTGTACAATGATGAGCATCATGGTCTGCCACTCCTTGCAGATGGGGTCAGACTGTCACAACATGGTACAATGATGAGTATCTTTGTATGCCCCAAGGGTCAGACTGTCACAACATGGTACAATGATGAGTATCATGGTCTGCCCCTAGGGTCAGTCTGTCACAACATGGTACAATGATGAGTATCATGGTCTGCCCCTGAGGTCAGACTGTCACAAAAATCATACAATGATGAGTATCATGGTCTGCCGCTCCTAGCAGATGGGGTCAGACTGTCACAACATGGGACAATGATGAGTAACATGGTCTGGCCCTCCTAGCAGATGGGCTCAAACTGTCACAACATGGTACATTGATAAGTATCATGGTCTGCCCCTCCTAGCAGATGGGGTCAGACTGTCACCACATAGTACAATGATGAATATCATGGTCTGGCATTCCTAGCAGATGGGGTCAGACTGTCACAACATCGTACAATAATGAGTATCATGGTCTGCCCACCTAGCAGATGGGGTCAGACTGTCACAACATGGTACAATGATGAGTATCATGGTCTTCCCCTGGGGTCAGACTGTCACAGCATGGTACAGTGATGAGTATCTTTGTCTGCCCTCCTAGCAGATGAGGTCAGACTGTCGCAACATGGTAAACTCTTAGGTTCATAGGTTAATACTAGGCTATCTGCCCTAGGGCATTTATAAGCCTAGCCAGAGTATGTTTGGCTTTCACCACCCATTTTAAATTAATTTTGCTATGCCCTTTTTCGAGGTTAGTATACTGTGCCTCTGTCTAACAGTGATACAGAAGTGATACCCGGGGTAAACCTATGATCTCCCATCCACTCATCAAGATTCCTCTTGAAGAGAGTCAATGAGGGACTATGCCTAACCTGGACTGGGATTTTATTCCATAGTGAAGGGAGCCTCTGGGTTATGAATCTGTCCTTCCAGCATGTCCTATTTATTTCAGTGCTGAGGTTCAAGTTTCTCAAGCGTGTAGCTCGATGGGATTTGGATTTTTTGAGGTGCAGCATGTCACTTAATTCCGGGTTGGACATGGCCTTATACGTCAGGCACAGGTCACCTCTGAGCAGGCGGTATGCCACTGAGTAGAGCTGGAGTTTCTTTAACCGGGCAGCATATGGCATCTGTTTGAGCCCTTTGATCCTCTTGGTGAGCTACTTTTGGGGTCTTTCCAGTTGCTGCAGATGTTTGGTAAGGTACATCCCAAAAGGGGCATTGTACTCGATTATGGGCCTGATGAGGGATGAGTAAAGAGGCACGATGACCTCCCCTAATCTAGATGTGAATCCCTTCATGATTAGGTGGGCTATATAAAATGTTTTTCTAACCACTTTGGCCACGTGGTTGTCAAATGAGAGATTGCTATCAACTTGGGTCCCCAGGTCCCTAATGACTTCTTCTGTAGTTAATGGATTACCACCTATGTGGTAATTTGTGGGCACTTTGTTTTTGCCAAAGGGATGACTATACACTTTTGGCGTTTAGCTTGAGGCCATGGCTCTGGCACCAGTTGTCTGTTTCTATGAGGCCCTTTTGGAGGATGCTTGTGTCGGCTGGAGAGTCAATTATGGCACCCAGTTTGCAGTCATCTGCGAACTTGGTCAGCCACAGTCCTTCCGTGTTGGCCTGTACCTCTGAGAAATATATACCAAACAAGAGAGGTCCCAGGACTGAGCCTTGTGGGATGCCACCTGTAACTGGTTTGGAGTCTGACATGGCTCCAGCAATTCTAACCATGTGGGTTCTGTCCTTGAGCCAGTTTGCAACCCATCTAGTGACATAGGGGTTTATATTTAAGCTGGTGAGCTTTATCTATAATGCCCGAGTGGGGTAATGTATCGAAGGCTTTTGCGCGGTCCAAATAGGCTGTGTGGACCACCTTCCCTTCGTCAATGGCCTTGGTGACTGTTTCAAAAAAGTCAACCAGGTTTAAGAGGCAGGATCTGCCCTTAAAGCCAAACTGGGTAGGATCCAGTGTCTGTAGGTCCCCAATATCTTTATTTATGAGGTCCATAATGATCCTTTCCATAGCTTTGCAGACCAAGCTAGTCAGGCTTATGGGGCGATAGTTTCCAGGGTCCGTTGAGGCACCACCTTTGTGGAGAGGGACCACTGTTGCTGTACGCCACTCTTTGGGTACATATCCTGTAGTAAGGCTGAGATTGAACAGTAGTTTTATGTTTGGGTTTAGCTCTTCTTGGAATTCATGTAGGACGGAGCCTGGGACACCGTCTGGTCCCATTGATGCTGTGTTTTTTGCTTTGGAGAGGGCGGCTCCCACCTGAGCATCTGAGATGTCGAGGGGGCAGCACTCTGCTGGGATAGATATTTGCCCTTTTGGTGGGGGGGGGGGAAGTTTGCGCTGAACCTGTCAGCTAGGATGTTGGCAATGTCTGTGGGATCAGTGTATTTTTTGTCATTTTGGACAAATTCTGAGCATATCTGTGAATTCCCACCCAGGTTCCTAACATAACTAAAGAAAGCCTTGTGATTATCTTTAGTGCCCTGTGCTATTTTTCTCTCGAAGCTGGCCTTTGACGATTTTATGAGTGCCCTTAGTTTTTTGCTAATACTGATCAGAGATGCCTTCCCTTTTGGGATTTTGCTCTATCATGTAGTAGCTTCCTCCTTCTATTGTATAGTTTGTTTATGGCTGGGGTCCACCAGACAGGTCTGCCTTTGGAGGATTGGGTCTTGGTTTTATTTGGGATTGCATGATCCATGCATTCCTGAAGGTGTTCATAGAATGCATTTATAAAGGATTCTGCGGTCTGGGCAGTATTTTCCACAGGCCCGGGGGCTTTGAAGGATTCCACCTCGGTTTTGAGGAGTGTGAAATTTGCTTTAGAGAAGTTTTTCACTGTGGTTTTCTGGGCAGGGGGTGGGGACGGGATGTGAATATCCAGTGAGATCAGTTTATGGTCTGATCTTACCAGTGAGGGATACACTTCTGGTCTGGAGCATAGAGTCCCCATGTTGGTGATGATCAGGTCCAGTATGTTTTCCCCTCTTGTGGCAGTGGTAACAAGTTGTTCCATAGCATTTGAGTTTATGAATTCTAGGAACCTTTGGGCAAGGGTGTTGGAGCTAGAGTAATGCTCCCAATCTATGTTTGGGTAGTTGAAGTCGCCCAATATAATGGTGTTGCGAGAGACCTTCATATTTTCCAGTGTTCTCAGGAAGGCCGAGTGGGGTTCCTGGGTTTGGGAGGGTGGTCTGTAGCAGGCTATAAACTGGAAGGCAGTTTTACCCACTGTTAGTTGCACATGGATAGTCTCTGATGCTCGTGCTTTGCCACCAACCTGGAGGTGTGGGTATCTTTGATGAATATCGATACTCCCTCCTTTTGTGGTTCGGTCCAAGTTTTGGGGCCGAAAAGCATGGTATGAGGTATAACCTGGTAGTGCTGGGGTGCTCTCGGGAGTCCTGAACCAGGTTTCTGTTACTGCACAGATATCGATGTTCTCCATGCTAAGGAGAGTTTCGAGTGCATGCATCTTGAGGTTTAGACTTCTAGCGTTGAGTAGCATTACTCTTAGTTTCTTATCCCTTGTGATACCTATGGAGGTGGGTTTGTCTTTTGAGCCTTGCCTAAAAAAGGCACTATGGGGGTAGCAAGAGCCTTTGCCAATATCCAAAAGCCCTGGGGTGACAGGTGCAAGCCGTCCCTAGCAAAGCATCGTGGCTTGTCGTGCATATCATCCCACGCTGACAGGCATTGGATCCCCTTTGAATGACACCAATACTTAAGCCAATTGTTGAAATTGATCTTCTTGTCTTCATATTGTGGCATCATTCTTGGTGAGGGTAAGATGCTACTCAAGGTCAGGGTCATACCAGCCTAGGCTACATGCTCAGAGACCTCCTCTATGTCAATCTTCATGTAGTCCAGGGAGGTACGTCTCGGGTCATTCACACCAGCATGGACAATGACTGAGTCATATTTGTACTTGCCTTGGAGTGACCTGAGTGCTTGTGTTATGTGGCAGATCCTAGCGCCAGACAGGCTGCTCACCGTGACCTTCTCCTTGTTCAGCCTGGTGAGCGGGATGTCAGTGTGCCTGACGATAGAGTCACCTATTACAAGTGTATCAGGTGTGTTGTTTAGCCTTAACGGCTGTGACTGTTCGGCACACTGGCTTTGTGAGATATGTGTTGCACGTGTTTTGTTTTGGGGTAGCGATTGCTTGGGTGTCTGCTTTGGAGGTCTCTGCTGCTTAGGCAGATCTTTATTTAGAGCCTCCGAGTATGTTTTTGTGTGATTATGCGTTTGTTTTGCTGTCATGGTAGGTCTATGTGAGACTGGAATTGTAGTGAGTGTGGTTTCCTTCTCCTCCTGACTGGTTATGCCAGCACTGAGTTGAGAGAGCTTAGCCTCCAGTTTGGCTATATGGTTGCATCTCTCACATGTGTTGGAATTTGTTGGGAGGAGGAGAGGGTTGTCTGTGTACATGAGGCAGTTGTAACATTGCCTCAAGATTCCCATATTCACCAGCTGGACCGGAGAGGAGATTGACAACTGACCTTTGGACATGCTAGAATAATATTGGGAATTCCTTTATAATTGAAAACAAGGGCCAATGGGGAGTGAGGGTGTAGTGCTTTTAATTTTTAGTGCTGACTTATAATTGCTTTAGTGAGCAAGTGCCAGGTAACAAGTGCAATGTGTTACAGGTATCTTAAATGCAAAAACGACAAACAGTAACTTTCTTTCAAGCGAAGCAACGAAATAAGTACAGTAAGCAATGCAGATATCACTAGGGATCCACAGAAGCGCTGAGAAGCTGCATTTTAGGTGGAATTAGCGTTCTAGGAAAATAACAAGCATACAAACAAAGCTAGATTCAGCAGGCCTGGATCTAGTCTATGCTACAGCAAACAAGGTGTACCAATTTCAGTAAGATACAGTTCAAATATTCAGGCACTATAAACCTTTAACCAGAAATTCCCAGCTCAGAAGGGCAGAGTCCAGCCTCTCCTCCCACAAGAGTGCAGACCACGAACCTTCTTAATGTAAAATAACTGGCCTGAAGCCCAAGTGCTTAAACCAGAGCTAATACACTTTAAGAATAACAGACACTGAGCTCTCAATCAGCAGTTCCCAACTTAGAAGGATGAAAGCTACCTGTCCTGCCACCACAGTGCATGCCACAAACCTTCCTAATGTAGAACAACTGGTCTGAAGCCCAAGTGCTTAATCCAAAAGACTTAGAACGATAGCTACACTTTAACCAGGTTACTACCAAGCAGTAATAAATACAACTGAATACTTTAAATAATGCCTGGATTAGTGCTCAAGTTATACAAACAAAGCTGGATTCAGCAGGCCTGGATCTAGTCTATGCTACAGCAAACAAGGTGTACCAATTTCAGTAAGAAGAAATTCCGATATGCATGCACTATAAGCCTTCAACCAGAAATTCCCAGCTCAGAAGGGCAGAGTCCAGCCTCTCCTCCCACAAGAGTGCAGACCACAAAACCCTCTTAATGTAAAATAACTGGCCTGAAAGCCCAAGTGCTTAAACCAGAATATACTTTTAGAATAACAGACACTGAGCCCTCAATCAGCAGTTCCCAACTTAGAGGGATGTAAGCTACCTGTTCTGCCACTACAGTGCAGACCACAAACCCTCTCAATGTAAAACAACTGGTCTGAAGCCCAAGTGTTTAAACTAAAAGGCTTATAATGAGTTATACCACACAGTAATAAATACAACTGAGAACGTTTAAGATGACGCAAAAGCAAAATAAAGTAGGAAGAAACACAAGTACAGTAAAAGCAGAAGATTTTTTTTTTTTTTTTAGAAAAGTAGCAAAAGCAGTAGTAAATACAATTCTCATGCAGTGCAAGATGGCACACTTGAATATGTAGCAATATTAGTCCACAGACAGTTTGAAAAAATGTAATTAAATTAAAAAGGACTAAAAGCAAGTGCAGAAAGGGTTTATTAGGTAGAATGCGGTAAAGAGATGTCCTGGGGGAGTGTCTTAGATCAAATCTACAGTGGGGCGGGCACTGCAAAAGCCACCAAATTTAAACTACAACCAAGAATAGGGAGGGGGGGACCAGTTTCAACACAGATGTAAGGAATGTGCAAATTATAAAAAAATATATACTGTTTTCTATAGATTTGCAGAGCAGTAAGACACAGATATCAAGCAGACAATTTAGCTCTATAATACAGAATAACACAGAAAATATACTCAGCTCTATAACTTGAAGATAGTTCTGTAAGGCTGTCTCTCAAACTAAGGTTCCAGTTTGAATACAGGTTGTTAATTAAAAGGAGACACAGCACTAGCTAAATTATATCAGCTGAAAGACAAGGCAGGAAATGAGGGGGGTGGGGGACCAGTTTCAACACAGATGTAAGGAATGTGCAAATTATAAAAAATATATATACTGTTTTCTATAGATTTGCAGAGCAGTAAGACACAGATATCAAGCAGACAATTTAGCTCTATAATACAGAATAACACAGAAAATATACTCAGCTCTATAACTTGAAGATAGTTCTGTAAGGCTGTCTCTCAAACTCATGAGTATCATGGTATGCACCTGAGGTAAGACTGTCACAACATGGTACAATGATGAGTATCATGGTCTGCCCCTGGGGTCAGACTGTCGCAAAAATTGTACAATGATGAGTATCATGGTCTGCTACTCCTTGCAGATGGGGCAGACTGTCACACCATGGTGCAGTGATGAGTATCTTTGTCTGCCCAAAGGGGCAGACTGTCACAACATGGTACAATGATGAGTATCATGGTCTGACCCTCCTAGCAGATTGGGTCAGACTGTCACAACATGGTACAATGATGAGTATCATGGTCTGCCCCTCCTAGCAGATGGGCAGACTGTCACCACATGATACAATGATGAGTATCATGGTCTGCCCCTGAGTTCCGACTGTCACAACATGGTACAATGATGAGTATCATGGTCTGCCCCTCCTAGAAAATGGGGACAGACTGTCTCAATATGGTACAATGGTGAGTATCATGGTCTGCTCCTGCGTCAGACTGTCACAACATGGTACAATGATGAGTATCTTTGTCTTCCCCAAGGATCAGACTGTCACAGCATGGTACAATGATGAGTATCATGGTCTGCCCCTCCTAGAAAATGGGGCAGACTGTCTCAATATGGTACAATGGTGAGTATCATGGTCTGCTCCTGCGTCAGACTGTCACAACATGGTACAATGATGAATATCATGATCTGGCATTCCTAGCAGATGGGGTCAGACTGTCACCACATCATACAATAATGAGTATCATGGTCTGCCCTCCTAGCAGATGGGGTCAGATTGTCACAACATGGTACAATGATGAGCATCATAGTTTGCACCTGAGGTCAGACTATCACAACATGGTACAATGATGAGTAACATGGTCTGCCCCCTATCAAATATAGTAAAACTTTCACAACATAGTACAAGGATGAGTATCATGGTCTGTACCTGAGGTCAGACTGTCAGAACATGGTACAATAATGAGTAACATCGCCTGCCCCTCCTAGCAGATGGGGTCAGCCTGTTACAACATGGTACAATGATGAGTAACATGGTCTGGCCCTTCTAGCAGATGGGCTCAAACTGTCACACCATGGTAAAATGATGAGTATCATGGTCTGCCCCTGGGGTCAGACTGTCACAAAATTCGTACAATGATGAGTATCATGGTCTGCCGCTCCTTGCAGATGGGGTCAGACTGTCACAACATGGTACAATGATGAGTATCTTTGTGCGTCTCAAGGGTCAGACTGTCACAACATGGTACAATGATGAGTATCATGGTCTGCCCCTAGGGTCAGACTGTCACAACATGGTACAATGATGAGTATCATGGTCTGCCCCTCCTAGCAGAAGGGGTTAGTCTGTCACAACATGGTACAATGATGAGTATCATGGTCTGCCCCTGAGGTCAGACTGTCACAAAAATCATACAATGATGAGTATCATGGTCTGCCGCTCCTAGCAGATGGGGTCAGACTGTCACAACATGGGACAATGATGAGTAACATGGTCTGGCCCTCCTAGCAGATGGGCTCAAACTGTCACAACATTGTAAAATGATGAGTATCATTGTCTGCCCCTCCTAGAGGATGGGGTCAGACGGTCACAAAATGGATCAATGATTAGTATCATTGTCTGTCACTCCCAAAAATGGATTCAGACTGTCACAACATGGTACAATACTGAGTAACACGGCCTGCCCCCCAATAGATGGGGTCAGACTGTCACAACATGGTTCAGTGATGAGTACCATGGTCTTCCCTTCCTAGCAGATGGAGTCAGACTGTCACCACATGGTACAATGATGAGTATCATGGTCTGTCCCTGGGGTCAGACTGTGACAGCATGGTACAATGATGAGTATCATTGTCTGCCGTCCTAGGAGATGGGTTCAGACTGTCACAACATTGTATAATAATCAGTATCATCATCTGCCTCTTCTAGCAGATGGGGTCAGACTGTCACAACATGGTAATCCAAAAACACTCACGAAATATAGCAGCAGTTTACTGTACACCTACCAAGTAAAATGACTCAACCAAGTGGAGCTTCGGGCTGAATATTTTGCCAGGAGCAACCTGCTTTGCTGACATGGTTAATGAACGAGAGAGAAAGTTTTCTAATATGGATCCATGGAACGTGGGTACAAACAAGCAGGTAGATGATCGCTTTGGGTCTCTGGAGAGACTCATGAATAAGGAAATAGCCTTATTTTTAGACGCATGCCTTCTAGAGAAATATGTTAATTTAAACCTAACACCTAGAGGTTTCCGCATAGATAAATTACCTGCTACTGAGTTCTCTGAGGAGGAACATGACCTATTGGATGAATGGAAATCAGAGTCTCTTGAGTGCACTAACAAGTGGCTCCGTATCTTAATCAAACGGAACCAGAGAGCGCATTAAAAACTAAAAAATGAGATTGTGCATCTGCAGGATGAGGTGGTGGGGGAGTCCTGCTTTAAGATGCAATTTGTTAAAATTACTGACAAGATTTTCAAATTAGAGGCTGATATTCTACTACGAAAAAGGAATAAACTGTTGCGTGACATGAAGGACTACGAAAGTGGCGTCTTATTTTCATGGCAGCGTGATGCAACGCATAGCAGATCAAAGGTCAGGAGAAGCTCGCGAACACAACGCAGCACTTCAGTGTCCTCAGGGGAATGGGAAAGGAATAATTTCACGAAAAATGTGACTTTTGCTAATTTCATTAGTAATGGACATGGTGAAAATGAAGGTACAAATGACTCTCCCTCTAATGTTTCTACCACTGATGGTTTCTTTCAGACCAGCAAATCTGGTTGAGGAAGAAATGGGAGAAAGGGTAGAAACCACTTTAAGGAGTGAGCATGTGAGTCCACTATGTGAATACCATTTATGTTTGGTTAATTTGTCTCATTTGATTGTTAATGATGCTATGAGGTCTGTGTTATTCAAAGGTAGCAAGTTTGTGCCAACTTTTTTTCCCTCTCTTGGTGACTTGTATTTCGAACTAAAAAGGTTTGTGACGAAATTATATTTAAAAGTGTTCTTTCATAATGATAAGGCTGGATATACTAATGATTTAGCAAGTGATGATTCTGAATGTGATGATATTGAGGATGATGATGAATTATTAAATTTGTCAATTTACGATTATGAAAATGCTGACTTGCTTTCTGAAGATGAAAATATGTCTGGTGTGAGTAAGGGTGATGTTTTTTATACAGGATATGGGAGAATGCCAGTACCATATTTAGTATCTGACAGTAAATTCACACCCAATTTAAAAGTACCTGCCATTTCTACTTTCTTTAAAATAATATTTAAAGAAATGACAGTATTAATGGAAAGTCTTAAGAAAAGTTCTAAACATTATAATTTAAATAAAGATGAATGGATGGCCTGCTCCTGGGTCAGACTGTCACAACATGGTACAATGAGGAGTATCATGGTCTGCACCTCCTAGCAGATGGGGTCAGACTGTCACAACATGGGTACAATGATGAGTATCAGGGTCTGACCCTGGGGTCAGACTGTCAAGACGTGGTACATTGATGAGTATCACGGTCTGCCCCTCCTAGCAGATGGGGTCAGACTGTCACCACGTGGTAAAATGATGAATATCATGGTCTGGCATTCCTAGCAGATGGGGTCAGACTGTCACAACATCGTACAATAATGAGTATCATGGTCTGCCCTCCTAGCAGATGGGGTCAGACTGTCACAACATGGTACAATGATGAGTATCATAGTATGCAACTGAGGTCAGACTATCAAAACATGGTACAATGATGAGTAACATGGTCTGCCCCTTATCAAATGTAGTCAAACTTTCACAACATAGTACAACAATGAGTACCATGGTCTGTACCTGAGGTCAGACTGTCACAACATGGTACAATAATGAATAACATGGCCTGCCCCTCCTAGCAGATGGGGTCAGCCTGTTACAACATGGTACATTGATGAGTATCATGGTCTGCCCCTGGGGTCAGACCATCACAAAAATCGTACAATGATGAGTATCATGGCCTGCCGCTCCTTGCAGATGGGGTCAGACCGTCACAACATGGTACAATGATGAGTATCATGGTCTGACCCTCCTAGCAGATTGGGTCAGACTGTCACAACATGGTACAATGATGAGTATCATGGTCTGCCCCTCCTAGCAGATGGGTCAGACTGTCACCACATGGTACAATGATGAGTATCATGGTCTGCCCCTGAGGTCTGATGGTCACAACATGGTACAATGATGAGTATCATGGTCTGCCCATCCTAGCAGATGGGGTCAGACTGTCACAACATGGTACAATGATGAGTATCATGGTCTGCCCCTCCTAGCAGATGGGGTCAGACTGTCACAACATGGGTACAATGATGAGTATCACGGTATGCACCTGAGGTCAGACTGTCACAACATGACACAATGATGAGTGTCATGGTATGCACCTGAGGTCAGACTGTCACAACCTGGCACAATGATGAGTATCATGGTCTGCCCCTGGGATCAGACTTTCACAAAAATGGTAAAATGATGAGTATCATGTTCTCCCCTCCTAGCTGATGGGGTCAGACTGCCACAACATGGTACAATGATGAGTATCTTTGTCTGCCCCAATGGTCAGACTGTCACAACATGGTACAGTGATGAGTATCTTTGTCTGCCCCAATGGTCAGACTGTCACAACATGGTACAGTGATGAGTATCACGGTCTGCCCCTCCTAGAAGAGGGGGACAGACTGTCTCAATATGGTACAATGATGAGTATGATGGTCTGCTCCTGGGGGTCAGACTGTCATAACATTGTACAATGATGAGTATCATGGTCTGTCCCTCCTAGAAAGGTGGGGTCAGACTGTCACATGCTACAATAATGAGTAACATGGCCTGCCCATTCTAACAGATGGGTCGATACAATGAGTATCATGTTCTGCCCCTTCTAGCAGATGGGGTCAGACTGTCACAACATGGTACAGTGATGAGTATCATGGTCTTCCCCTCCCAGCAGATGGGGTCAAATTGTCACAACATGGGTACAATGATGAGTACTATGGTCTGCTCTTGGGTCAGGCTATGACAACATGGTACAAGGATGAGTATCGTAGTCTGCCCCTGGGGCACACTGTTGCAGCATGGTAAAATGAGTATCATGGTCTGCCTTCCTAGCAGATGGTGTCAAACTGTCACAAAATGGTACAATGATGAGTATTATGGCCTGCCCCCCAGCAGAAAGGGTCAAACTGTCACAACATGGTACAATGATGACTAACATGGTCTGCCACTGAGGTCAGACTGTCACCACATGGTACAATGATGAGTATCATGGTCTGCTCGTCCTATCAAATGAGGTCAGACTGTCACAGCATGGTACTATGATCAGTAACATGGTCTGCCCCACCTAGCAGATGGGGTCAGACTGTTATAACATGGTACAATAATGAGTACCATGGTCTGCCCCTCCTAGCAGATTGGGTCAGGCTGTCATAACATGATACAATGATAAATATCATGGTCTGCACCTCCTAGCAGATGGGGTCAGACTGCCACAACATGGTACAATGATGAGTAACATGGTGTTCCGCTCCTAGCAGATGGGGTCAGATTGTCACAACATGGTACAATGATGAGTATTATGGTATATCCCTGGGTTCAGCCTGTCACAACATGGTACAATGATGAGTATCATGATCTAACTCGGGGGTTAGACTGTGACAACATGGTACAATGATGAGTATCATGTTATGACCCTAGGTTCAGCATGTCACAACATGGTACAATGATGAGTATCATCGTCTGCCCCTCCTACCAGATGGGGCCAGACTGTCGCATCATGGTACAATGAGGAGTATCATGGCCTGCCCCTCCTAGCAGATTGGGTCAGAATGTCACAATATGGTACAATGATGAGTATCATGGTCTGCCCCTGGGATCAGACTGTCACAACATGGTACAATGATGAGTGTCATGGTCTGCCCCTCCTTGCAGATGGGGTCAATCTTTCACAACATGGTACAATAATGAATAACATGGTCACCCCTCCTAGCCGATGGGGTCAGACTCTTACAACATGGTACAATGATGAGTGTCATGGTCTGCCCATCCTTGCAGATGGGGTCAGACTTTCACAACACAGTACAATAATGAGTAACATGGTCACCCCTCCTAGCCGATGGGATCAGACTCTTACAACATGGTACAATGATGAGTTTCGTGGTCTGTTCCTGGGGCCACACTGTCACAACATGGTACAATGATGAGTATCATGGTCTGCCCTTGAGGCTGACTGTCACCACATGGTACAATGAGTATCCTGGTCTGCCCTCTTAGCAGATTGGGTCAGACTTTCACAACATGGTACAATAATGGGTATCATGGCCTGCCTCTCATAGCAGATGGGGTCAGACTGTCACAACACGGGTACAATGGTGAGTATCATGGTCTGCCCCTGGGGTCAGACTGTCACAACGTGATACATTGATGAGTATTATGGTCTGCCCCTCCTAGAAGATGGGCTCAGACTCTCACCACATGGTACAATGATGAGTATCATGGTCTGCCCCAGGGGTTAGACTGTCACAACATGGTACAATGATGAGTATCATGGTCTGACCCTCTTAGCAGATGGGGTCAGACTGTCACAACATGGTACAATTATAAGTAACATGGTCTGTCTTTCCTAGCAGATGGGGTCAGACTGTGACAACATCGTACAATAATGAGTATCATGGTCTGTCCCTCCTAGCAGATGGGGTCAGACTGTCACAACATGGTACAATGATGAGTATCATGGTATGCACCTGAGGTCAGACTGTGACAACATGGCACAATGATGAGTATCATGGTCTGCCCCTCCTAGCTGATGGGGTCAGACTGTCACAACATGGTACAGTGATGAGTATCAAGGTCTGCCCCTCCTAGAAGATGGGGACAGACTGTCTCAATATGGTAGAATGATTAGTATGATGGTCTGCTCCTGGGGATCAGACTGTCACAACATCGTACAATGATGAGTATCATGGTCTGTCCCTTCTAGAAAGGTGGGGTCAGACTGTCACAACATGGTACAATAATGAGTAACATGGCCTGCCCATTCTAACAGATGGGTCGGTACAATGAGTATCATGGTCTGCCCCTTCTAGCAGATGGGGTCAGACTGTCACAACATAGTACAATGATGAGTATCATGGTCTTCCCCTCCTAGCAGATAGGGTCAAATTGTCACAACATGGGTACAATGATGAGTACCATGGTCTGCTCTTGGGTCAGGCTATGACAACATGGTACAAGGATGAGTATCATAGTCTGCCCCTGGGGCAGACTGTTGCAGCATGGTAAAATGAGTATCATGGTCTGCCCTCCTAGCAGATCATGTCAAACTGTCACAAAATAGTACAATGATGAGTAATATGGCCTGCCCCCAGCAGACAGTGTCAAACTGTCACAACATGGTACAATGATGACTAACATGGTCTGCACTGAGGTCAGACTGTCACAACATGGTACAATGATGAGTATCATGGTCTGCCCCTGAGGTCAGACTGTCACAACATAGTACAATGATGAGTATCATGGTCTGCCCTCCTAGCAGATCATGTCAAACTGTCACAAAATAGTACAATGATGAGTAATATGGCCTGCCCCCAGCAGACAGTGTCAAACTGTCACAACATGGTACAATGATGACTAACATGGTCTGCACTGAGGTCAGACTGTCACAACATGGTACAATGATGAGTATCATGGTCTGCCCCTGAGGTCAGACTGTCACAACATAGTACAATGATGAGTATCATGGTCTGCCCATCCTATCAAAAGGAGTCAGACTGTCACAACATGGTACTATGATCAATAACATGGTCTGCCCCTCCTAGCAGATGGGGTCAGACTGTTATCACATGGTACAATAATGAGTATCATGGTCTGCCCCTCCTAGCAGATTGGGTCAGGCTGTCACAACATGATACAATGATGAATATCATGGTCTGCACCTCCTAGCAGATGGGGTCAGACTGCCACAACATGGTACAATGATGAGTAACATGGTGTTCCGCTCCTAGCAGATGGGGTCAGATTGTCACAACATGGTACAATGATGAGTATTATGGTATATCCCTGGGGTCAGCCTGTCACAACATGGTACAATGATGAGTATCATGATCTGACTCTGGGGTTAGACTGTGACAACATGGTACAATGATGAGTATCATGTTATGCCCCAAGGTTCAGCATGTCACAACATGGTACAATGATAAGTATCATCATCTGCCCCTCCTACCAAATGGGGCCACACTGTCACATCATGGTACATGAGGAGTATCATGGCCTGCCCCTCCTAGCAGATTGGGTCAGACTGTCACAACATAGTACAATGATGAGTATCATGGTCTGCCTGTCCTATCAAAAGGGGTCAGAATGTCACAACATGGTACTATGATCAGTAACATGGTCTGCCCCTTCTAGCAGATGAGGTCAGACTGTTATCACATGGTACAATAATGAGTATCATGGTCTGCCCCTGGGATCAGACTGCCACAACATGGTACAATGATGAGTAACATGGTGTTCCGCTCCTAGCAGATGGGTTCAGATTGTCACAACATGGTACAATGATGAGTATTATGGTATATCCCTGGGGTCAGCCTGTCACAACATGGTACAATGATGAGTATCATGATCTGACTTTGGGGTTAGACTGTGACAACATGGTACAATGATGAGTATCATGTTATGCCCCATGGTTCAGCATGTCACAACATGGTACAATGATGAGTATCATTGTCTGCCCCTCATACCAGATGGGGCCAGACTGTCACATCATGGTACAATGAGGAGTATCATGGCCTGCCCCTCCTAGCAGATTGGGTCAGAATGTCACAATATGGTACAATGATGAGTATCATGGTCTGCCCCTGGGATCAGACTGTCACAACATGGTACAATGATGAGTGTCATGGTCTGCCCCTCCTTGCAGATGGGGTCAGACTTTTGCAACATGGTACAATAATGAGTAACATGGTCACCCCTCCTAGCCGATGGGGTCAGACTCTTACAACATGGTACAATGATGAGTTTTATGGTCTGTCCCTGGGGCTACACTGCCACAACATGGTACAATGATGAGTATCATGGTCTGCCCCTGGGGCGGACTGTCACCACATGGTACAATGATGAGTATCATGGTCTGCCCTCTTAGCAGATTAGATCAGACTTTCACAACATGGTACAATAATGGGTATCATGGCCTGCCTCTCATAGCAGATGGGGTCAGACTGTCACAACATGGGTACAATGATGAGTATCATGGTCTGACCCTGGGGTCAGACTGTCAGGATGTGGTACATTGATGAGTATCATGGTCTGCCCCTCCTAGCAGATGGGGTCAGACTGTCACCACATGGCACAATGATGAATATCATGGTCTGGTATTCCAAGCAGATGGGGTCAGGCTGTCACAACATTGTACAATAATGAGTATCATGGTCTGCCCCTCCTAGCCGATGGGGTCAGGCTGTCACAACATGGTACAATGATGAGTATCACAATATGCACCTGAGGTCAGACTGTCACAACATGGTACAATAATGAGTAACATGCCTTCCCCTCCTAGCAGATGGGGTCAGCCTGTTACAACATGGTACAATGATGAGTATCATGGTCTGCCCCATCAGACTGTCACCACATTGTACAATGATGAGTATCATGGTCTTCCCCTCCTAGCAGAAGTTGTTAGTCTGTCACAATTATTTATTTTTATTTATTTATTTATTTTACATTTGTTGACCGGGTTAGTCCAACTGGATACATATCCGTTTTCAGTGGAGGCCCGGGGAGAAAAGCTCCAAAGAACAGAGGTACACAAACACATGTGATAACAAAACTATAGTAAGTTAATAAGCTAACATAAGTAAGCAAATTAAAACAATAAGTGATACAAAATATAATCCAAAAGAGATAGAAGTTAGTCAGATGGATTGTCATGGCTACAGAGTGGACCCTTAAGGATTTGGGTTGTGTGGGGCTTGGGTAGGCCAGGTAGAGCCGGGGGCGTGCGCTATTAGTCGGGATTAGAGCATGGGCATAGCCATTGGGATTTTAGTAGAGTTCGGAGGTGAATTTTAAATTGGTCCAGAGTGGTCATTAGTCTTAGGTTGCTTGGGAGGGCAATCCAGGCTTTGCCAATGGAATTGGCATAAAGAGCTTCACCACCCGAGTTGTTAGATTTAATGGTCAGTACGTGTATACATTTGGATGACCTAAGGGACGAAAGATTGGAGTAGGGGGTAAGTATGTTGTTCAGTGAGGGGGTTTTATCGAGATGTTTAATAATTTTGAATGCCTCAGTAAGTTGGTTGAGTTTAAGAATATTGGGCAGTTCTAGCCATCCCAGTGTCCTTAGATTTAGGCAGTGATGGGTGCGGTAGGGCATTCCGGTAATGAATCTGGCTATGTGGTTATAGGTAGTGGATAGTTTATTGAGCTCTTTCTTGTGAAGGAAGGAGAATATCGGGGAGGCATAGAGGAGAGTGGAGAGGAGGTGAGTACGGGCGATGGTTAGTTTGGTGTACGGGGTTAAGAATTTCTTTATTCTATACATGGACCCAAGTTTCTTGTTGAGTGATTTAATGGTCTGGTTGACATGCATATCAAATCTAAGTTTGTGGTCTATTGTCACCCCGAGTAGTTTGGTGTGGGTGGCGGGAAAGATTTTGGTACCATTATTAGAGGACACAGCGAAGGTTGGGATGTGGGTGTGAGGGGATTCTAATCCGTGTGTAGTAGCTGGAGTGGGGAAGAATAGAAGCAATTTGGTTTTGGTTGGATTAAGTAGGAGTTTTAAATCTGAGAACCATTTTTCGACTAAAGAAAAGCAGTTTTGGGTAGTAGCTTGGAGTTTGGTGATAGAGTCAAAGGAACAGATTAGGGTGGAGTCATCCACATATTGAATGCAGGTAGCTTTGGGAAGGATAGAGTGTAGACCATTAATGAAGAGGGAGAAAAGAAGGGGACCGAGAATAGATCCTTGGGGGACACCGATATTAGTGGGGAGTAGGTCTGAAATCCTGTTTTGCCACTGTACCGCCTGTTTTCTACCAGAGAGGTAGGCATTAAACCAACTTATAGTAGTTTTGCTAAGATTAAAGGTTTCCAGTGTGTGGAGCAGCTGTTTGTGGTTGACCATATCGAAGGCTTTCGATAGGTCTAGAAAGAGCGCAGAGGATATTAATTTGTTATTCCGGTTGAGGTTAATTGAATCAACAAAGGAGAGGAGAGCAGTGGTTGTGCTATGATGTGGTAGCCGTGTTGGGTGTTGGACAGGAGATTATTTTGGATGAGGTGGGTAATAAGTTGCTTGTGAATGCAGCGTCCCATAATTTTAGATAAGGGGGACAGTATTGCAATGGGTCTGTAATTAGATGTGTCAGTAGAGGACCCTCCTTTATGGAGAGGAATGATATAAGAGATTTTCCAGATTGAGGGAATAGAGGCTTCGGAGATAGACCGATTAATTAAGATTGATACAGGGTAGGCTATGGCATCAGCTGCTATTTGTAAATATTTGGCTGGGAGAAGGTCAGCCGCTAGGGTGGTTGGTTTAAGTTTTTTCAGGAGGGTACGAATGTAGTAGGTGGAGGTGGGTTGTAAGTTGAAGGCAGGTTGAGTTGGGTCATTGGTTGGGGTTGCAGCCAAGGGGGAAGAGGTAAGCTGGCTGGCGTGGGATTGGATGGTCTCAGTAAAAAAAGAACTCACATTTGTTCATAGAGCATTTTACCAACCTCACAACACACCTATACTCTCCAACCTCTGCATCCCCTACTCTAATCTAAACTCCCTCCGCTCATCTAGCAAACTGCTAGTTACCTTAACCAAATCTAAAAACCTAGCAGGTGATTCCCTTTTTTCAAGTACCATTGGAAAACACTGGAATCAACTTCCTTCTGAACTTACTTCTATTGCCTCCTCTGTTTTGTTTAAACAAAAACTCAGAAGTTACCTTAAAAGCCACTGGATGTGTCCCTGCTCTAATCCTGACTAAAATAATTTCCATCTATTATTCTCGTTTCTCTCCTACTGTCTGCTCTTTCTGCTTCCTCCCTTACCTTTCTCTTTTACCATTACAGACTGCTCCTTGTCTTCGTCATCTTTATGGCCCTTAATCTCTCTCTAACTACCTTATGTCTATTTATATCTGCTCTCTCTCTATTGTTGCTTCTCTTTCTTTAATCTTATACTTCCTCCTTGGTATTAAAACATGTTAGAATGTTCATCATTGTGTTACTCAGATTTGCTAGAAAGTTAAGTGCTGTTCTTTCGGTTAACTTATTACATTTCCTTTTCCATGTTCTTTCACTTTTTTTTCCTGTTTTTAGATATAGGTAACAATGTGTATTATGTCATTTGTCCTCATGATGTATCTCCTTTTGTCTATATGTGGAGCTTTTCTCCCCGGGCCTCTGCTGAAAATGGAAATATATCCAGTTGGACTAGCCCGGTCAACAAATGTAAAATAAATAAATAATAAAATATTTCACTTGGATCTTTATCCATGAGTGTTTCAGGTGTGGGGGTGGAAGATTTACCTGGATGGAGGAGGTGGTTGAAACCAGCCCAGAATTTATTGGGATTGTTTTGATGTTTGTCTTGGAGGTGACAGAAATATTGTTTTTTTATCAGACATAACGGCTGCTTTGGTTGAATTTCTAAGCTGCAGAAACTTGATGTGGTCCAGAGGGGTTTTTGTGGTTCTCCATTTGTTCCAGGCCTGGTCTCTGAGTTTAATTTTAGTTTTAGTGTCTTTAGTTAGCAAAGGTGCAATACGTTCCTTAGTTCTAATGAGTCGCTTAGGGGCATGTGATTCAAGTATATTGAGGAAGGTATCATTAAAGTATGACACACTCTCTTCTAAGGGTAGAGTATTTAGGATGGACCAGTTACATGCCTTGAGGTCTGCAAGAAATTGGTCAGGGACAAAGTTCTTGCTGTTCCTAACAAGTCTGGTTAGGGGGGGGGTATGGATTTGGACATTTGTGTTTTATAATAAAGGTGATAAGGTGGTCGCTAAGGTCATTGGGGAGGGTCCCTACGGTATAGTTGGTAGGATCCTTGTTTGTAAGAATCCAGTCTATGATGCTCTCTTTTTGTTGTGCATGTCCAACTCTAGTAGGGGAAAGAATAAGTTGGAGAATCCATGCAAGTTAATAGGGAGAGGATTTGGTTGAGAGGAGTATAGGGACCAGTCGATGTTAACATCTCCTAGAATTATCGTTTCTTGGGGATAGAAGGTGGTAAGCCAACTGAGAGTTTGTTCTAGGTTTTCAGCATTGTTGCCTGGAGGTAAATAGGTGACTATGAGATTAATACTTTTTTGGTTGTTTAGGCATAGCTTTAGGGCAATCAATTCCTGGTTATGAACTTTTGGAGGTTGGAGTGGATTCCTAGTGATGTTCAAGGAGTTCTTGAACATAACTGCAATTCCCCCACCCTTTCTAGTTATTCTATCTGCCCTAAGGATGTTATACCCAGGTGGGATGATTTCCTCATCCTTAGTGCTAGGTTTGAGCCATGTTTCAGAAAGACACATGATGTCAGGGGAATGGGTTGCAAGCAAGGCATGCAGGTTGTGTACTTTATTGTTGATGCTTCGTAGATTGAGGTGAAGCATACAGAGGGAGCCCACTAGGCTTCTGGCAGTGTTCAGGGGGTTTGGGCCTAGGTCAATAGAAGGGCCTGGGTTGGGGTGGATATCACCATCTTTTGTTATGGATTTTTTTAAATAATCAAGTATTCTTTGGAGTTTGATTAGTAGTTTATGATGTTCCCTTGTTGAGGATGTTTTCGGGTAACAGAGAGTAGGGTGGAAACTGTAAGAGTTCGTGTTAACAGAAGGGTAGTGAGAGGGATGAATGAGATTAGAGGTGTCGTGGGAGTACAGGGAGGTCTGGCCATTGGGGAGGTAGGCACCTGCTGGATCTAGGGTATCGTATCTTGTTAACAGATAGGGTAAGATAAGGAGTAATATTGTGAGGGGGAAAGTACTAAGAGAGTTTCTATCCATGGCGAGGGGGGCACAATATGGTACAATGATGAGTATCATGGTCTTCCCCTGGGTCAGACTGTCACAACATGGTACAATGAGGAGTAGAATGGTCTGCCTCATGGCACATAGGGTCAAACTTTCATAACATAGTACAATGATGAGTATCACAGTCTGCCCCTGTTGTCAGACATTCACAACATGGTACAATGATGAGTATCATGGTCTGCCCCTGAGGTCAGACTGTCACAACATGGTACAAATATGAGTAACATTGTCTGCCCCCCTAGCAATTAGGGTCAAACGTTCACAACACAGTACAATGATTAGCATCATGGTCGGCTCCTGGAGTCAGAATGTCACAACATGGTACAATGAGTAACATGTCCTGCCCCGCCTAACAAATGGGGTCAGACTGTCACAACATGGTAAATTAATGAGTATCATAATTTGCCCCTCCTAGAGAGATGGGGTCAGACTGTCACAACATGATACAATGAGAAGTATCATGGTCTGCCCCTTGGGTCAGGCTGTCACAACATGATACAATGATGAATATCATGGTCTGTACCTCCTAGCAGATGGGGTCAGACTGCCACAACATGGTACAATGATGAGTAACATGGTGTTCCACTCCTAGCAGATGGGTGAGATTGTCACAACATGGTAGAATGATGAGTATTATGGTCTACCCCTGGGGTCAGACTGTCACAATATGGTACAATGATGAGTATCATGATCTGACTTTGGGGTTAGACTGTGACAACATGGTACAATGATGAGTATCATGTTATGCCCCTAGGTTCAGCCTGTCACAACATGGTACAATAATGAGTATCATGGTCTGCCCCTCCTACTAGATGGGGCCAGACTGTCACATCATGGTACAATGAGGAGTATCATGGCCTGCCCCTTCTAGCAGATTGGGTCAGACTGTCACAATATGGTACAATGATGAGTATCATGGTCCCTGGGATCAGACTGTCACAACATGGTACAATGATGAGTGTCATGGTCTGCCCCTCCTTGCAGATGGGGTCAGACTTTCACAACATGGTACAATAATGAGTAACATGGTCACCCCTCCTAGCCGAGGGTGTCAGACACTTACAACATGGTACAATGATGAGTGTCATGGTCTGCCCCTCCTTGCAGATGGGGTCAGACTTTCACAACATGGTACAAAAATGAGTAACATGGTCACCCCTCCTAGCTGATGGGGTCAGAGTCTTACAACATGGTGCAATGATGAGTTTCATGGTCTGTCCCTGGGGCCACACTATCACAACATGGTACAATGATGAGTATCATGGTCTGCCCTCTTAGCAGATTGTGTCAGTCTGTCACAACATGGTACAATGATGAGTGTCATAGTCTGCCCCTGAGGTGACAATGATGAGTGTCATGGTCTGCCCCTGGGGTCTGACTGTCACAACATGGTACAATAATGATTATCATGTTTTGTCCCAGGTCTGACTGTCACAACATTGTAGAATGATGAGTATCATGGTCTGCCCCTCCTAGCAGATGGGGGTTAGACTGTCACAACATGATACAATGATGAGTAACATGGTCCACCTCTCTTAGCAGATGGGGTCAGACTGGCACAACATGGTACAATGATGGGTATCATGGCCTGCCTCTCATAGCAGGTGGGGTCAGACTCACAACATGGTACAATGATGAGTGTCATAGTCTGCCCCTGAGGTGACAATGATGAGTGTCATGGTTTGCCCCTGGGGTCAGACTGTCACAACATGGTACAATAATGATTATCATGTTTTGTCCCGGGTCTGACTGTCACAACATGATACAATGATGAGTAACATGGTCCACCGCTCTTAGCAGATGGGGTCAGACTGGCACAACATGGTACAATGATGGGTATCATGGCCTACCCCTCCTAGCAGATGAGGGCAGACTGTCACAGCATGGTGCAATGATGAATGTCATGGTCTGCCCCTGTGGTCAGATCATCACAACATGGTACAGTGATGAGTATCATGGTCTGCCCCTTGGGTCAGACTGTCACAACATGGTACAATGATGATTATCATGGTCTGCCCCTCCTAGCAAATGGGTTCAGACTGTCACAGCATGGTACAATGATGAGTATCATGGTCTGCCCCTCCTAGCAGATGGGGTCAGACTGTAGCAATATGGTGCAATGATGAGTATCTTGGTCTGCCCCTGAGTTGAGACTGTCACCAGATGGTACAATGATGAGTATCACGGTAACTGTCACACAGTACAATGATGAGTATCATGGTCTGCCCTCTTAGCAGATGGGGTTAAACTGTCACAACATGGTGCAATGATGAGTATCATGGTCTGCCCCCGAAATGACTCTTGAAATACTATTCCACACAGTGTTGGGTCTATCATTGCTTGTGCTGTTGAGGTTAAGCAGTATGCAATTGAAGTGTAGGAACAAGGGGAAAAGAACTGCATTGGCAATTGTAATTTTACAGGTTGAGGTGTGGCAGCCTTAAAAATAATACAGTAGTCCTGACTTTGGATGGCTCTTTCACACAGCAGAGGAGATCTTCTCATAGAATTGCATTGCCTCATCAAGTAGAAAGATAAACATTTCAGAGGAGTCCTTACCTGAGGCATATTACCTTATAATACAAATTTTAGCACTTTAAAAGCACTTTAAAGAAATGGAAATTAAACCATGATTGAAATGAAAAAAAGTAAGTTCTGAAACTTACACAATTAAAGCTTTTGTATCGGTGGACATCTGCAGCCACACCAGTGAATTGTTTGCAATGCATCATACCCCAGTTACTTACTATAAAGTTTGAGATCACTAAACCTGAGAGTAGGTGAAATACTCCAGGATACTGCAATCTCAGAATTAGCATATCATCTCCCCAGTCAACCTTTTAGGCTCATAGTTAAAGTCCTGTGAGTTTATACAGGTCTTCTTCTTCTGGCTTTTCCCAGTTAGGGGTCACCACAGTGGATCACTTGTCCGCTCATGATTGGCAGTGGAGTTTTACAGTGTCGAGTTGCCAGCCCGGCACTCAACCTTCCACAGAAGGCACACACACACACACACACACACACACACACACACAAGCACTCACACCTAGGGCCAATTTAGAGTGTCCAATCCACCTGCAGCATGTCTTTGGGATGTGGGAGGAAATTGGAGCACCCAGAGGAAGCCCACACAACCACAGGGAGGACATGCAGACTCTGCACCGAAGGCACCCCAGCCAAGGATCGAACCGGAGAACTCTTGCTGTGAGGTGACAATGCTAACCACTGCACCACCATGGCCACCCATAAGTTTATACAGGTACCCATTTGAAAAACCACTCAAAGGAAGGATCACATGCGGATGTTTTAGTCTGCGAGGGCATGTCTTGGCTTTGCTATTGGTACCACATAGCATAGCCTTGCTCTTCAAGGCATTAAGTAATGAGATGTTTGAGACTGTTTATTCTAATACGAGGAAGGAAAGCTGTACCACAGCCATCATTATAGTGAGAATGAGGCCAGGGTACAGCAAAGCAACACTTCTGTAATGGTTTCTTCAAAACTCAGCTCTTCTGCAGATTGTGTAGTCCAGCCCGACTAGCTGTTCATAAAGCACTTACTTTGTGCAACTATGTAGATGGTACATGCTGTATGTTTGACTACATTACAGCAGGACTGGCATAATGGTTCAGGTCTTCACCTCACAGACACAAGGTACATGGCTTGTTTCTGACCTCAGGATATTGCCAAAGCATAAAATGGCCCTTCAAGGCAGTTAGCTTAGTACTCACCTATGAAGTCAGTCCTATGAATTTCCCAAAACTGAAAAAAGATTAACTTGACTACATGGACCCTAATCTGTTCCAGTCTGCAGACATTTCACTAAGGAAGGGAGTGGTTCCTTCTGACCTAAGAGCCATGCATGTCATTCTGAGAGCATAATATCAGAAGTTATCTTCCCTTGTGGACTTCCTCAATTGCTTTGCACCATCTGTGTCAATGGATCACAGGACACTGACCAGCTGAAGACGAGGTGTAGAGTAACTGACAAAGTTCATCCCAGTTTGAATCCCATACCATACATGGACAATTACACAGGACACTATCAGGGAGCAGTTCATTTGGTTATTGGGATTTCATAGGGATTAGGCCTGACTAAGCTATGTTTAAAGTCTGCAGGCTTCCTATGGGTGATGTTATAAGAAGGTGCAGGATAAATTATTTTAGTTATGCTGGCAATACAAATACACTTTGATATGCATAATATGCTGTCTTGGACTAATATCAAATTATAATGTTATATTGGGGGACGGAGCCTGAATGGCTAACTGAAAGCAGCAGATTTTCAGAGCTCCATAAACCACTATAGAATACAGTAAATTATTTTTTTCTAATAAGAACATTCTGAACAGATAGATAAAAGTTTAAAATGACAAACCGCAAGTTGATGGATTTCTGTAAGAAATGTCCTGTCAAATTATATTGGAGACTATTAACGACTGGAGAAATGAGTAATTTGAAGAACTCTCATTCTGAACTAGCATTAAAAAAGGAACTACAACTGGTGACGACTACATTACAAGAACTGTCAATGAAAATGGATGACTTTAAAGAAAATCTGCAGAATCTAAGAGAACTGTCAAAAGCAAACAGATGTATTCAAAGAAATGCTTAAACAGCATCAGACTAAAATAACAAGTATGCAAACATCTTTGAATGACATTGAGAGAAGTCTCAGAGAGGAGGAAACCCAAAGAGATTTTCTTCTGAAGCAAAATACTTGGCTTATCAATAAAGTAGATGACTTGGAAAACAGGGAAAGAAGGTCAAACATCAGAATCCTCGGCTTGCCAGAGAAAACAGAAGGAGGAATTATCATTTCCTTCTTAAACACATGGATTCCTGAGGTTTTAGATCTTAAAGAGGGCTTTTCATTTGGTATAGAAAGGGCTCATTGAGCTTTGGGAAATTCAGCCTTAGCTACAGTTTCAATTTCATCTTCTATACCACCAAGATCAATTATAACAGATTTTTTATATTTCATGGACAATGAACTGATACTAAAAACAGCATGCTGAAAAAGTTCTTTAAAATACAATCAAAACATAATAAGGTTTGATAATGACTATTCTGCTAAAGTACTGGAACAAAGGAAAACGGCATGGCCACTGATTAAGTTATTAAAACAGAATAATATTAAAACTCAGTTGGCTTTTCCTGCAGCAATTAAAATCCTGCCTTAAATGAAATGGAAACTTTCAACAACCTGGAAGATGCTTCATTATTTATCAAAAACAATATGCATCTCCATCCCTGAAGAAAACCACTGACAAGAACACCTGGACTGATGTAAAAAAGAAAAAAGAAAAACTGAATCTAAAATAGCAGTTTCTACAAAGTCTCTCAAAGCATCTACTGCAACCTCATTATTAATGATACATATACCTATTTGATTCTATCCTATAGTAACAGTTATAATTTGTCTTTACTGACCTCTCTTTCTTCCTTCTTTTTCTCTTTTACCTTATTTAATTTTATAGTAACTTGATCAGTTAATCCTTTTATTTCAAATAGACTAAAATGAGTTAAAAACCCTAATAGTCAAGTTTCATTCTATATTTCTCATGATTCTTATCAAACCATAAGTAAATGACATATTTTGATTAACAAATACAGTAATGTTTAAGGTCAGCAGTGACTGCTTTACATTCTAGTAATCTCTTGTTTAGATTGTTTGTTCTCGAAATGAGCGAACAGATGATGTTTAAAGAAAGTGCTCCTTTATATGAAATAGAAGCATGATGTGTTATGCCAATAAATACTTGGCTTTGTGTGAAAATAATTCCTCTAAATACTGTGAGTGGGCTGTGCGCTGCATTTCACACATACAACACACGTAAAGACGCATGTATGTTTAGTAAAATTCATTTAATTCATACAAATAAAGATAGCAAGTTTTAATGATGTCTGGATTGAAGCTGGAATGAGCTTGGTATAGAGATGATTTGACACGACATAATGACGCCTTGTATAGAGACATACTCATCTGCATTTGTTCCTTTTGCCGTCAGTGGCTGATCAGTCTTCGTACGTGAAGCTACTTTCTATTTTGACTATTTATAGCTGTTAGAGAAGACTGGGATGTGGTACTAATTAACAACTGAAGGGAGTTAGAAGGAGGTAAGACTGGATTAGAATGTATGAAAGATTTCATTCTTTGTTTATACATATTGGGAACAGTGTTTATAGTAATGGGTGAACACTTTGGAATTGAATAACGGAGTTTTTGTACTGTCAGGGCAATGGCATGAGATGCGGCTGTGAAGCATTGGCAAATGATGATGTTCTGATGGCCATGGCATATTTATGTAATGCTTGCTTTATCTTGGTTTGGCAGGATGTTTGGGACTTGGATTGAGTGAGGGAGAGCTCATTTGTTGTTTGGTGTGCACGGAGATCTTGGCACAATGCTATGTCTGGGTGGTATTCTCAACTAAGAACACTGAGGGGGAAAAAAGGAAGGGAAAAAATGGGTAACAGAGAGGCTTCGAGCTGGAAAGCTGTAGAGTGGGGACATGTATCTCGTGAGTGCTTAAAGGTGACGCTTTTTAGAGTTTGAAAAGCTCGGAAGTTGGGCAATCTTTTAACAGTTAATTCTTCACAAAGCCGCAGTTTCTGTTCAGTATTACTATAGCAACGAGCAGTGAAAACAGTGATTGGTTGTTAATTTACTCGTGGGAATAAGGAAGTATGATCATACTACGTGTTTGGGAAGCATATTTAGATATCCTGTTTGATTAATATATATTTCACTAACAAAAGATAATTGTTAAACCTGGTAGAAAAAGTTGAAATTATAATTTTTTTTAATCAATTCAACGTAGTTATTAAAACAAGAAGTTTATTGCAAACTGTATACTTTATAGATATATAATATTGAATGTTATACTTCACACTACTCTATTTATAATTTATATCTGCATAAAGTTTTGATCTGAAAGTTTCTTTTCATAATCTAGCTGTAATTGATTATTTCAATTATATTATATTAGATTAAAAGCCATATAGAAATGACATAAGATGATTTAAACGTCTTCAAACTTTATTGAGCTATATTACTGAATATATCTGATCATCAGTTCATGATGTGAATTATATTAACAAAATGTGTCACTTGTTGCAGACTTTAGCAAATACATGTCTGGATAATTTTCCGTGTTATAAAAGGATGTTGTAAAAGAATGGTGTGAGAAATTAAGCCAAATGCCATCTATAAAGGAAGTTTAAATATCTAATACAAACAGTTAACCATGCATAACAATACAAATCTAGATAACATTCTGAAAAAGATTATGCCATGGAATCAATCATTCTTATACTGTTATGTATATAACTGGATCATTATAAATATAACAAAATATGCAAATATGTTCACACCTTGTTATAGTCAATCAGCTACTATTTATACTTAATATGAAAAGAAATGGGGAAATAGTCAGATAGTAGCTGAGAAAGCTCAATAATTAACATAACTCAGAAACACGTTATACAAGGACAGTTGGAAACGACACAAATATTAATCAACAAAGAAATATTAATTCCCAATAAGCTGAATGTTAAAATATCATAAGGCACTGTATTTATAGAATAGACTCCTTTAATATTTACAAACTATCTATGGAGCTCAGATGAAATGGGAAAGGAAGTTAGAGTGATAGTCCATCAGACTTATTTATCTGTTGGACTAGGAATGCTTTTCATTCTATCTTGGGTAGGGTTTAAAAAACACAATGGTTTAATTTCAATAATTATTTTAGATTTTAAGTCTTTAGTTAGTTCTAGCAAGCCTGAACTTTTTTTCTTGTTGATTATTTTAAAGAAAACATTGTCGACTGAGCTACATGATTGTCTACAAATTAATAAAAAATTAATACTAGAGGAGGAGACGAACACACTTAACATAATAATATAACAAACCTTTCTCTAAAACAACTTGATATGGATCTTACATTATTATCTTTAAATACTAATGGCTTAAATAACCCAAATAAAAGATCTTTTTGTTGTTGTGTCTTTCGGCTTTTCCCAGTTAGGGGTCGCCACAGCAGAACTCTGGTCCGCTAATGATTGGCAGTAGATTTTTATGTGCCGAGTTGCCAGCTCTGATGCACAACCTTCAACGAAGGTATGCCCATTCACGCATGTCTCCACACAGAAGACTCTCTAGCTGGGAATCGAACGGGACAACGTCTTACTGTGAGGCGACAACGCTACCGCAGCACCCCCACCGCAACCCAAATAAAAGATCTAATTTACTAAAATATTTAAAATTAAATAGAGCTCAAATAATATTCTTACAAGAAATACATCTTAAATAAATGACAAATTTATATGGAACCCAAGTGAATACATGACCCTTGCCTGCTCCTCATATAAATGAAAGATGAGAGGGGTAACAATCTTATGGAAAAATAATTCTTTAAACCCTGAAAGTATACACAAATATGTAGATAATGATTGTCTTATACTATTGTTATCTTGAAATTTAATAACAGAATGTGGACACTAGTAAACTTATACTGCTTTCCTGGTTTTGGGGTGGGGACAGTCAAAAAACACTTAGATTTTATTACAAATACATCTAAAGGAAACTTAATAATAGGTGGTGATTTCAGTTGTATCACTGATACATCTGAAACCACTAATAAGAAATTTCCATGCTTATCATCCATTGCAAAACTCCTAAGAAGATGGACTGAGGTTTTAAAATTATGAGATACTTACAACACTATATATAACAACTCATTACTATTTTCTCATCAGGATTATAGATTTGGCACCCAAACTAGAATAGACAAAATATATATTTCCCAGGATCTTTATACAAAAATCACACCCTTCTCAATAATTATGTGTCCTTGCTCAGATCATAATTCCCTTGTCTTAAAAATTCAAATGCATGTTTAACAGTTAACACTCATCTCTAGAATTTCTTCGTACATCACAAAAATTAAAGAATTTAACCAATGGTTAATCACTGAATCTCCATTTCTTTTTAGATATAAACTACAAACCAGATGTAACCACAATAATGGTTTGGGACTCACTAAAAGCCTATATATATATATATATATATATATATATATATATATATATATATATATATATACATATACATATACATATACATATATATATATATATTAAAATACTTGGTATAAAATAAAAGTTAAAGAATGGGAATCAGAACTACAAGAACTACAAAACCAACTCTTGATACTCAAATCTAAAAAGGATTTCAAAATATTAAACCATAAAACTAACTTAGCCATGGAAAGATTAAAAATAAATTCTTATGCTACTTCTCCAAAACACTTACATAATCTATCTGTGAAAATCAAAGTGCAATCTAAAGCTAATTCTGTTGTTAACATCTTACATAAAGGGAAAGGTAAGAAAGTTTCAGAAATAGGATATATATTAGATGATTTTAAAAATCATTACACAAGATAGTATAAAAGCAAAAACACTATAATGGACCAGTTAAATCTAGAAACTATACTTCCTAATATAAAAAAAAAAATCCCCAAAGACTTAAAAAATTGAATTGCAAAAACCTATTATATACAAAGAAATTACTGAAAAGATCAAAGAAAGTAAAACTTGTAAGGCCCTGGGGATAGATGGTTTAATAGCAGAAATATATAAACTTTTTCCCACATGCATAACTTCATTGTTACATAAAACACTACTTGAAATTCAAACACATGCAATAATTCCTCCCTCATGGAGATATTTGTTAATCACCCATATTTCAAAAGATAATAAAGACTCTAGTTATTGTAGTTCGTATAGACCAATTTCATTACTGAATAATTATTATAAAAATATTAATGTCTATTATGGTAAATAGAATACAAGTTCAAATATCTTAAGTAATTAATAATGATCAAGTTGGATTTATACATAATAGACACACACATGATAACATAAAAAGGATACTGACATTAATTGATTATTTAAATAGAGAAAATCAAAAAGCCTTGATAATTGGATTGGATATAGAAAAAGCTTTTGATTCCTTAAACTGGAATTATTTAACTAAAATTCTAGATGTATTTGGCTTCCCTCTCTCCTCTATTACATTTATAAAAAATGTTTATGAAAAAAATGTAGCTTACATTAAAATAGGACCCTTTACTTCAGAGGCAATTCAAATTACTAGAGGTACTAAACAAGGTTGTCCCATGTCACCCATTTTATTTGCATTGGCCATAGAAATACTGGCTATATTAGTACAAAACAACCCAAAGATAAAAGGCGTAAATATATATGACCAATATAGTTCTAAGATCATGCTCTTTGCTAATGATGTGCTTCTTACATTATCCAACTCAAAAGAAGTATGAGAGGAGGTAAATTTATTGATAGAGAATTTTCATAAGATGTCAGGACTTCATTTTAATAAACTAAAATAAAAATACATGTTATTCTGAACAAAAAAGGAATACAAGTAAGCAGGAATCACATTATAGGTGAACAAGTCACAACTTTAAACTATTTGGGGATTGATTTGAGTGGAAATATAAATGAGATACTAAATATTAATTACAGAAGGATTATTGATACAATAAATACGTTGGTGAATAAGTGGAATAACATATTTATAAATTTTGAAGATAGATTACAACTGATAAAAACGTTGCTTCTTCCTAAAATTCTGTATGTAATAAAAGCTACCTTAAGGAAATAACATCAGTATTGTTAAGATTCCTATGATACCCTAAAAAAACAGAATTGCATTCACACATCATGTCAGACAATGGGATCAAGGAGGAATAAACTTTCCAGATGTTGAATCTTATATAAAGGTTACTTTACTTAAAACTGTGATAGATTGGATAAACCCTAATCTAACTGGAAATTTTTACATTCAATTATAATAATAAATGAAAAGAACTTGTTAAAAATACTTTAGCTATAGACAAGGATAATAAATTATGGTATTCACTGAGTTTAAATTTACAATATAACATAACTAGACCCACTAAATTAAATGTAATCAATCATTTATTTGATACTTTTAGAAGATTTGTTAATATGAATATGGATTTAAAGCTTTGGTTCACAATATTAATCCCTTTCAGTACTACTAAGAACTTTCCAGACAGGATACATAGAGATATTTACTTCTTGGGAACTAAATAATTTAATATGCTGGCAGCACTGCATAAAAATCAATAAGTCTTAGATACACAATATATGTTGTCAACTTATAGATTACATTCTCATGATTGGTTAATACTTCAGAATGTCTTGACATACCCCAAGGATCTATATAGAATAATAAGCAACTCTTCTTTTAAAAATCCACCTAAATTTATAAATGGATTGTTCGGAATTTTATTGTATATAATAATGCAAATATGAAGAATGAAACATCAGCACCTAAATCAACATATTGGCAGTATATTACTAAAGGATATTTGATACCTTTAACTTCAGAAAATAAATCAAACATACTATTTTCAGTTAAATTAATATCTTATTCTGAATATTGGAGAATATTTAACTAATAATATCTGCATAGATCCTTCTTAACCCCTGATAAAATTTAAAAAATCAATTCTTCTAGTAATGGGTTATGTTGGTGATGTCATCAGGCTACTAAAGCAGATTGGTCTCATTTTCTACAATTGTATGGAAGTTAACGTATTTTGGAATGATATTAATAATTTCTTACAAGCAATTTATAAAGACACATTTGTTATGACTAAAGCTTTAATCTTATTTATAAATGAAGGTCCTTTTATCAATAAACCTAACCTCTATCTACTGTGGACAATACTAGCCATAACTAGGAAATGCATAACCAGGAAATGGAACTCTACCACAGTACCTACTAGAAAAGATTTTCTGTGTTTACTGAACAAGACGGCATTAATGGAGGGAAAAAACAAAGAAAGTACAGTTTTGTACCTACCATAAATGTAGATGTTCGAAGATCCACATTGCTGCAGTCCTAACACTTGGGTAGTCCGCTGTCCCTCATTCGGCCCGAATATCAGAGCATAAGGCTGACGTCGGTCAGGGCGCATTTGACTGACATCAGAACGTCAGGGTACAAATGCGCATGACCGACGTCATATCCTCAGTCTTTTCTTGCCCCAGATGTCAGAAGACCCTAAAAAGAAAGGTCCAAACCCAAAGACCACAACTAAACAAATAGCTAGTCTAACACCAAAAATATGTATAATATATACAATATATACAAAATGCAATATACCAAATGTAGTTTACCTCAGATGGATAACCCAACCCACTCAACAACAGAGGGGAAGGAGGGAGGGTAAATTGGACTGCAGCAATGTGGATCTTCGAACATCTACATTTATGGTAGGTACAAAACTGTACTATGTTCTTCATCTCACATTGCTGCAGTCCTAACACTTGGGTAGAATCCCAAAGCAGAGGTAAGGGAGGATGGCTAAACTATAATGAAGCAGGAGCTGCCAAAATGCCCTGCAACACAGCAGTGGCAAAACCAGCCCTAGATTTAAGAGTACAAGGGAAGGTGGTAATGCTTAGAGAAGGTATGCACTGAACTCCAAGTGGCTGCCTCCAAAATATCCTTAGTAGCCACACCCCTCAAAAAAGCTGTTGAAGTGGCAGTAGCCCTAGCGGAATGAGGTCTAATCCCAGCTGGAATCTCTTTGCCATGATGGGAATAACAGAAAGCAATGCAAAATCCAAATCCACTTTGAAATAGTTTGTTTTGACACAGGCTTGCCCTGAGAGCAGAAAGCAAAAGAAACTAATAATTGCTGAGATTGTCTGAACCCTTTAGTTCTGTCCAAATAATATCGCAACTGCCTGTGAACATCCAAGGTGTGCAAAATCTTTTCCCCTTTAGTTTGGGGATTTGCATAAAAAGTAGGCAAATGAATAGTTTGGTTTAAAGCCACACTAGAAACCACTTTAGGCATGAAGGAGGGATTGGTACGTAAAGATACCCTATCCTTGTGAAAAATTAAGAAAGGCTCAACTGCCATAAGGGCCTGTAATTCAGAAACCCTTCTTGCAGAAGTAATGGCCAACAAAAAAGCAGTCTTCCATGACAAATATTTCAACTCAGCAGTAGCTGCAGGCTCAAAAGGTTGTAGAGTGAGTTTCTCCAACACAAAATTGGGATCCCAGGCAGGAGTAGGAGCTCTTCGTGGGGGTCTTATATTCTTTGCCCCTCTGAGAAATTGCTTGAATAAAGGATGAGAAAACAATGGTGGGTCACAATCATAGTGAGCCGAAATTGCTGCAGCATGAATCTTAATAGAAGAGAAGGACAAACCTTTGTCCAATAACTCAGTAAGATATTGAAGAGCCACACTTAAATCAGGCTCAGAAACATCCAAATCTTTAGCTGCACTCCAAAATAAAAATCTCTTCCATTTATCTGCGTACACTTTCCTTGTACTAGGCCTTCTAGCTTCCAAAATCACATTCAAAACTTGTTGTGGAAGTTGAGACCCTCTATGGTTTAAAACAGAATATGCCATGCTGTTAGGTGAAGAGAGTGAAGTTTGACATTCAGCAAATGACTGTCCTCCTGGGACAACAGATGTGGAATCAAAGGCAAAGGCCATGGAGGCTTTCTTACTAGACTTCTCAGTAGTGGATACCAGTGCTGTCGAGGCCAATCTGGAGCTATCAAAATCATCCTTGGCTTGTCCTGTCTGACCTTCAGAAGTACCTTTGGGAGGAGAGGCAGAGGTGGAAAGGCATACACATGAAGATTTTTCCAACTGAAAGAAAGAGCATCCACTCTCCAAGCTGTGTGATGAAACCGCTTTGTGCAAAACTTTGGCAGCTGGTTGTTTAGTGGAGAAGCGAACAGATCTATGTCTGGAGTTCCCCAGGACACTGTCAGTTTCTGAAATACATGAAGATCCAGTTTCCACTCGTGGGGATCCATGATTTGTCTGCTTAACACATCTGCTAAGGAGTTCTGTGCTCCCGGCAGAAACCTTGCCTGAAGACTTAGTTGTAAACTGAGAGCAGTCTCCCACAAAATCATTGCTTGCCTGCATAGAGGATAAGAATGTGTTCCCCTTGCTTGTTGATGTACCACATGACAGTTGTGTTGTCTGTTAGAATCAACACCTGCCCTGGAAGAAGTAAATCCTTGAAAGCTATTAATGCAAATTGGACTGCTAACATCTCCTTCATGTTGATATGTAGATGTTGTAGTCTGGCAGGCCACTTGTCTTGTATCCACTTTCCATTTAGATGAGCTCCCCAAGCTATGTCTGAGGCATCTGTCGTTAAAATTTGACTCGCCTCTGGCCGGGTCACAGAGAGTCCCTTGTTTAGGTGACATTCCTGAGCCCACCACAAAAATTCCTTTTGAATGCAAGGTATTATTTGAATGACAGTGTCCAGATCCTGGCAGTGCTGTGTCCATACATTTTTGAGATACCATTGTAGCTTCCTCATATGCAGTTTGGCATTGGGAAGCACCAGAATACAAGATGCCATGAACCCTAAGGCTTGAAGGACTGTCCTTGCAGTCAGCCCGGACTGATGAGATAGTTGATGGAAGTAAAGGGATAGACTCTTTTGTTTGTCCGGGGTTAAAAAGGCCATCTGGGATGCTGTATTCAGTCTCACACCCAGAAAGCACATGTCTTGAGAGGGTACTAGACTGGACTTTATTTCGTTCACAGAATACCCCAGGCATCTTAGCACTGCTATCACATATTCCAGATGATGAAGAAGCTCTTCCCTTCCTTGAGCCAGAATCAGGCAGTCGTCCAAATAAGGATAGATCTGTATTCCTTTTAGCCTGAAGAAAGCTATCACTGGAGCCAAAACTTTTGTGAACACTCTGGGCGCAGTAGATAAGCCAAAGGGCAATGCAGAGAACTGATAATGAGAAGTCCCAGCTCGAAAACGCAGATACTTCCTGCAACTCAGTCTGATAGGAACATGAAGGTAAGCCTCCTTGAGATCCAAAGTTACCATCCAATGATCTTTGCCCAGCAGAGGTAAAAGCTGCTGCAACGTCAACATTTTGAACTTGGGAATGTCCAGATAAGTGTTGAGGATAGACAAATCCAAAATTGGTCTCCACGTGTTCCCCTTCTTTGGGACTAGGAACAGGCGAGAATAAAATCCTAGGCCCCTTTCTGGCAAAGGAACCGGCTGTATGGCCCCTATTTGGAGTAGCAGTGAAATTTGCTTGTGAGCTTCTATTCTTTGTTGAGGAGGAATGTCTGGCATGCCTTTGAAAGGAGGCAAGGTATGGAAATAAAACCTGTAACAGTGATGTATGATATCCAGTACCCATTTGTCCTGGGTAATCAAACTCCAATTTTCTCTGAAAAGTGCCAACCTTCCTCCCAAAGGTGCTGCCAGGCGAGAAGGTTCTGGCAGCTGAAAAGGTAGGTCATTGGGTCTGTTTACGAAAGGACTGACCCCTGCCCTCACTCGAAGACTGTGCAGGAGAACTCCCTGTTCTGGGCCTGAAAGAGCCCTGACCTCTGCCCCTGCCACGTCTAGATCTACCCCTAGACTGGGAATCATAAGAAGGATAAGTCCACCCTTTAGTAGACCAATTTCTACTAAACTTTGGAGGCTGAACCTGCAAAAAATCTTTAACAGTCTGCATAGACTTAGCCTTATCTTCCATCTTCTTTAAAACTGCCTCAACAGGAGAACCAAACAAGACATCAGATTGCAAAGGGGCATCCAAAATCCTAGTTTTAACATGGTCGGATAAATTTTGATCCCTCAGCCAGGCATGCCTGCGAAGAACTGACCCAGTGGCAGCCACCCTAGACGAGGCCTGTACAGCATCAAAACCACATTGCAAAGAATGCTTACCCACCTGCTCAGAAACATGCACTAAATCTTGTAACTCTTTACAGTCAATACCCTCTGCTAGGGCATCCACCTTAGACTTCAACTGAGAAAGGAGATAATTTTGATATTTCAACATGTGAAACTGGCAATTCAAAGCTCTCATGGCTAGAGTGGAAGAAGTATAAACTTTCTTTCCCCATCTATCCAAGGCCCTGGCCTCTTTATCTGCAGGAACCGGATTTTTGACAACAGAAGCCTTAACACCCTTGGGCCCCTGGCTAACAGTTTCTGGGTCTGCCCTAGGACTCTTAAAAAGATACTTATGAGCTTCAGGCACGCTGTAATACCTATCCGGTTTAACAGGAGCAGGAGGCAAAGAATCAGGATTAAGAGAAGCCTCCACAAACACATCTTCCACCACATTCAGAACAGGAGGAATAGCTAAAGGCCTATGCTGGGGTAAAACAAAAATTCCCTAAGCCTCTTCCTGGAATCAGAGAAATCCTGACCTTCCCATTTAAAATGCTCTCTCATGGAGTGAAGGGTCTCTGAAAAAGAAAAATCCTCAGGAGGAGAAGCAGAAGGAGTAGAATCATCCATATCAGAATCAGAATAATGAGAATACTCCTGCAAGTCTTCAACTGAAGACTCAGACACATCCGAAGCCTGCTCATAATCCCCCAACACAGGTTCCATCCTAGGCCTCTTATCAGGAGGGGGCATAGAGCCCCTAATTAAAGAAATTAAATCCTCTGCCATTTTGAGCATGGGCTTCTTGGGCACAGCACCTGAAGAACTGGGAGAGACACCCACTGACCCTAAACTAGGCCTACCTCTAGGAGAAGCCTTGGCAGCAGAAAGAGAGGGCCTAGGCCCCTTAGTAAGGGAGGGGAGTACAGTTACTTGAGAAGCCCCTACAGCCTGCCCTGCCTCCTGGGAGGCCACATCCTGTAAAATCAGAGTCTCTCCCTGGGTCTCCAGAGAGGCCTCCGTCGGAACCACCGGTTCCACTGACACCTCTAAAGAACTGGCGTCCGGTTCGGACGACTCCTCTAACCTAGGTTTAACTGCCTTGTCCTTACGCTTCTTTGAGGAAGCCGGCGTCGGAGCATCCAACGGCATTTTGTAATTGCACCGCTTCCCAAAGACCAACCTTGCACAATCCAACCTCCGCTTTATAGTGCGTTTATTAAACCTAGCACAAAAGCGGCAACCAACAACGTCGTGCTCAGGCCCTAAACAAGGTATACACAAATTATGATAATCTCTATGCGGTATCTGTTTCCCACAAGAAATACAGTTATTCACTTTTTCTGACATCCGGTAAACCACTGAGGCAAGAAAAAACCAAAATATTCCCAACGGGTACTTAACCAACTCTGACTTCGGTCTGAAACTCCGAATTCGAAAAATTTCAGAACGCCGAACGGCACTTGCAACACTGCTTCTGCATCGGACCATGCGGCAAAAAAGACTGAGGATATGACGTCGGTCATGCGCATTTGTACCCTGACGTTCTGATGTCAGTCAAATGCGCCCTGACCGACGTCAGCCTTATGCTCTGATATTCGGGCCGAATGAGGGACAGCGGACTACCCAAGTGTTAGGACTGCAGCAATGTGAGATGAAGAACATCTAAAAATGTTCCCTAAGCCATTAGTCAAGAACGTTTTGTCATTGATTGACACCTTAAAATTGGAATCAGTTTCCTCCTGAAGACAAGTTTAATATATGTTATGATTAATTATCTACTGTATAAACCTGTTACTATCCAAAGCCTACTCATGTCAGGCTGAATGTAAATATTGTATATAGTTAATGTATTAATCAATATGTTTCTTAATTGTAAACAAGTATTCTCTTAGATAATTTTTATTTTAAATGTATAACAGAGTAAAAAAAAAAGAAAACAATGTGCTAGTAACATTCTTTGATATGGCTGTGGGAAGAGGATGTTACAGTAACCAAGTACCCAGTTCACTTATCAGGATTTGTTTTAGCTACATTTCTTTCCCTAAAGAACAACAGACCTGCTGAAATTCCAAAGTAGATGTATTTTATGCTAGGCAGATATCAATATAATGCCAACATTTCTTCTGTATATCACAGAAGCCTGTCAGTTATATAAATTATCATATTTCAAAAAGGAAAAAAATATAAATGTTATATTATATGATAAATGTTATCTGTGATTGTTACTATTCTGTCACCTAAAAACATGGAGAGGCTCTAACAAGTGAAGCTTAGTAGTAACCTTGTAACAATGTTACTTACATTAATCTTCTGCAGACTTTACTGCAACTCCCTTTACGAAGGGTGCCTGCATGTGATCTGTACTAACTATTCAGGAATGCTGCAGCACGGATGCTGAATGAGCTCGTCATGCCAAGTGTATTGCAACTGTGCAGATGTTATTGTGCTGTTTACCAGTTTTATTTCAGGTTACTTCAAAAGTTTACGAGTTAGCATATAGTGCCATTCATGGGCAGAAACCAAACTAACTAAGAGGACTTGGTTAAATGTTACCACCACTAAGAATCTCCACTCAGCCACTGCTGTGGGGTTGCTAGATGCTAGTTTCCAAGGCTTTAAATAACATACTAAGCCTTAAATACATCTTGAATGTAATCCATATTCTCCAGAATTTTCTGTTACTTGTTAAAAGATTGTAACAGTATTACAACCCTTGAGTCAGCAGAAGACTTTTAATTTTAGTCAAACTTATATAGATTGCTTTCCTTTCTATACACTATTTTAAATAGGTTTTAGATTTGTTTACAAATTTTTATTATAAGAATGTGTTTTATTTTTGTTATTTATACTGTTATGTTCAGAGCCTTGGACTCAAAAAGTGCTATATGAATAAAATGTTACTTAACAACTAGCCTTTACAGTATTTAAATGCATTACACTAAACTTTATCTGCATACAGTGGGGGATAACAATCCCAAGACTACAGCAAACACAGCTTAAATAGCACAAACATGCAGTTTACAGATAAGGATGGGCAAGGTTTTATAGATGACTGTGCATGTAACTGTGTGCAGTTTTACAGGTCAGTAAGAAATATATCACCTAACTAGTAGTCAGTAAGGTAGTAGATCAAAGATATAAAGTAGCAAGTGCTTGGCTACACTGGGTAGCAACTGAGCCACCCTGTTGGAACAACATTGGTGTAACACAGAGTATTCCTGCCAGCTTGCAGAAGACAACACAGGAGTAATCAAGATAAGATAGCTCCAATGATAACAGTCCCATGGCACAGAGGGATAAAGCCAGTGCTGCTCCCCAGATGACTCAGGTTCGACTACTGATATGGGTACTGGAGAGGCCATGAGGAGGATGGAAGTGATTGGAAAATGTCAGCTAACCCTTCTTGGGAGGAGGGAGGCCACCTGCAATAGAAGTATTAAGGACCTGTGAGATTCATGCTGCAAGAGTGATGTGCTACTTTACTGACAGGTTAGGCATGTGTGGAAGTGTGTGCCGTGCACCTTCCTAGGGCAGCAATTGTGAAGTTAGCACATGGGCTATGGAGGGGGTAGGAAATATTTGCCAGCCGCAGTATAGCACTGCACAATTGTCCTCAGTCTCCTCACTGGCTCCAGATATCAGTCATGTTGAGCTGAGGGGAGGCTAAAATCTGTCCAGTAGGCCCAGTGAGTGAGGAGAGAAACTGGTGGCAGTTAATAGTCATTTCCAGGAAGGGGAAAAAAGATAGCTTCAAAGCTAATGTTACAGCAGGCAGGATGTCAGGGAATTATAGATTCATAGATTATCACTAGGCTATTGATTAGTAATCTCATCTGTAGACTAGCCAGTGCAATTCCTATTAGTTATTACCTCTTTCATAAAGGATTGTGGGGTCAGACTAGGAGTGTATTTATAGTTTCCCATCCATTCATTAGAGCTGTGCTTAGAGATGATTAGGGAAATATATTGTTTTTAACATGAAGGAAAAGTCTGTTCCAAGGCATTCTATAACTATGTCAAGAATCTAAATGGCAATGCTCAGATCTGCTCTGAGCTACAACAGAATGGCATTAAATATACTAATCCAAAGGATATTGCCAGTATCCTGGCAGATCTATTCAGTGCTAACTTCACCCCATCTCAATACTGGAAGATTACCAAATTCCAGTAATAATGTCCACATAGGTAAAAAACACACTCTCCAAAGCTAAGAATACAGCATCCATGGGACCAGATGACATCCCAGGCTGTGTACTACATGAACTACAAAATGAAATGGCACCTCACCTAAGTGTCATGTTTAATCATACCCTCACCTCAGGCTTCGTGCCCACTGAGTGGCGCACAGTTACAGTTATCCCACTCCACAAGGGGGGATCCATCTTGGATCCCAGGAACTACCACCTCATCAGTCTGACGAGCCTGATCTGCAAGGCCATGGAACGTATTATCATGGAACTTATAAACAAAGACATTGGCAACCTTAAAACACTGGACCCCACGCAGTTTGGGTTCGTGAAGGGCCAATCTTGTCTCCTGAACCTTACTGACTTCTTCGAATCAGTCTCCAGAGCCGTGGATGAGGGTAAGGCAGTCCACACAGCCTATCTGGACCTCATCAAGGCCTTTGACACCATCCCCACTCTGGAATCATAGATAAACTTACTAAGCTGGGCATTAATCCCTACATCACTCGATGGGTTGCCAACTGGCTTACTGACAGAACCCACACTGTAAAAGTAGCTGACTCCAAATCCAGCTCCAGACAAGTGAAAAGTGGAGTACCTCAGGGTTCAGTCCTGGGAACTCTCTTGTTTGACATCTACTTCTTTGAATCACAGGCCAACACTAAGGGACTCTGGCTAACAAAGTTCGCAGATGACTGCAAACTGGGAGCCATTATTGAATCCCCAAATGATGTGGATACTCTACAAAAGGGCCTTACAGAAACAGATGCTTGGTGCCAGAGCCATGGGCTCAAGCTCAATGCCAAGAAATGTATAGTTATCCCCTTTGGGAAAAAACATGTACCCATGAATTATCACATATGTGGCAGTACACTAAACACCGAAAATGTGATAAGAGACTTAGGGACACAGGTGGACAGTGGTCTCACCTTCAATAACCACATTGCCACAACAGTCAGGAAATCCTTCTATGCGGCACACCTCATCACTAAGGGCTTTTCATCCAGAAAAAAGGAGGTAATTGTCCCACTGTATACATCCCTCATTAGACCCATTATGGAATACAGCGCCCCATTTGGTATGTACCTCTCAAGACATCTGCAACAACTTCAAAGGCCGCAGAAATACCTCACTAAATGAATCACAGGCTTAAAGCAGATGCCTTATGCTGACCGCCTTAAAAAACTCCAGCTATACTCTGTCGCATATTGTCTACTCTGAGGTGATCTCTGCTTAACATACAAGGCCATGTCAATCCCAGAGCTGTTGGACATGCTACACTTAAAGAAATCCCAATCCCTCAGAGCCACATGCTCCAGAGATCTAAATCTTGTCATCACAATAAACAAAACATGTTGGAGGGATAGGTTCCTGACCCAGAGACTCCCCAGACTCTACAATAGACTGCCCATACATGTCAAGCAGAGCACCTCTTTGGCCCTCTTCAAAAGGAACCTTGATGATTGGATGGGAGAAAGGAAATTCACGCCAGGGATCACCAGTCGCCCTGCTACACAGGGGCCCAGGAAAGTAAATAGAGTGGGAAGAAATAGCCAGGGAATTGTTATGGCTAGGCTTGTTTAGGCCTTAGGGCCGATAGCCTAGTACCAACCTATGAACCTATGAATTCATTGGGAGAGTATCTGTCGCACCAGCAGGTTCTATTTATATAGTTGTGAAAGTTTAGGTCTCTTGCGCAGGTATCCATGGTGTTGAAGGTTTTGTGAACATTTAGGTGTTGTGCAAGACAGGATTTTTCTAGGCCTTGTAGTCTTGGCAAAGTTTATCCTGCAAGAAACTGTATGACAGAAAAGAGAGACAGGGCTTTAAGGGATTCAGCAAAAGTCATGGAACTTAAGCCTTTGATTTTCTTGGTGAGACAACATTGAGGACTTTCAGTGTTAATCACATGTTGAATTACCTACTTGCTCAAAGGGAACATTATATTCAGATAAAAGTGCAATAAGGAAAGACTAGAGAGGGATTATAATATCCTTGGACCTAGAAGAGATGCCTTTGGGAATCAGCTTGGCTTGGTAGAATGATTTGCAATGCACAGTAGATACATGGTGGGCAAAGGACAGTTCACAGTCTATAAAAGTGCCCAGGTCCCCAATAACTGTATTGATTTTGAAGGGGTATCATTAATATGGTAGATTCATGGGTAAGCTTGTTTTTCAAAGGACCATTTAGTACACCTTATATTATTTAGTCTTAGATAATGGTCATGGCACCATTTGTTTGCACGTTAGCCCCTCCCACAGAATCTGTATGGCCTCTGGAGAGTTGATGATCGCTCCAAATTTACAATCTTTTATAGCCTTAGTCAGTCAGTGACCCCTGACATTTGCTTTCTTATCAGAGACATAAGTACAAAACAGTAGCAGCCCAAATACCAAGTTCTGAGGAATTCCACTAGAAATTATTTTTTTTATTTTATTTTTTATTTTTTTTTCTACAGAAGAGGATACCCACAATCTTAACTTTTTGGGTCCTGTGTGAGCCATTGTGCCATCCACTACTTTACAAAAGGGTTAACATTTAGTTTGATTACTTTGTCTATAATATCAATGTATGGAATGGCTTCAGGTCATCAGATAACTACAGTAAATTTGTCATAGAGAACTCCCTAAAGTTGGGTTCATGGATATTTTTTGTTATGTCCTAATGATAAGAAAAACACTGAATAATGATCAGATATGAGTAGCTATTAGGGAAATTATGGGTGTTGAGCAAAACTGTACTATGTCTGTGATGATCTGGTCCAGTAAATTTGCATCCCAGTAGAGAAGTGCAGTCTGTGGTGCAGAGAGTTAACACTGAGGAAATCTAAAATGTGTCAGGATTATTTATTTATAGTAGTGCAAATCTCCCACTTTTAAAGCTAGCTAACTAGTGTTAGGTTCAATGGTGAGGGACTCAAGCTTGATTAGCCATGCCTGATGGATTGTAGGTAAAAGACAGGGGTTCTGTAGTTATCTGGTATGTAATAATAGATCTTATTTAAAAGGTACTGGCATATGAAGAGGTTTGAGATTATTTTCATGTTAGATTAGTCCAAATGTGATGAAAACAGACACACCTGCAATTGGTTAGTGAGACATCCTCAGTAGTGGGACAGGGACTAAATGCGGTAGTCATTGAATCCCAGCTGGATGGATGTGTTATCACTGCACTGGAACCATGTTTCTGTGAGGACACAGCTGCCAATTTTCCAGTGACAGCAGGGCTTCTAGTGAGGGTGATTTCTTATTGGCACTACTAGCACTGAGAAGCAATACTTTCATACTGTCCTGATTCGGACTGGTTATGTTGGCAGATAAGGCAGACTGGCATTACCTAAAAATTACACTATGTGGCTGGAAAAAGTCTTGGTCAATATATGAAAGCCCTGAAGCTAGAGGTTCAGACCTTCTCTAACAAAGCAGATTGAACTGTCAACAATCTCACTTGAGGAAGACACACACTGGACCCCGTTAGAATGAATTTGATAATTTTTTGCTTGGGTTATGGCATCATTCTTGTTGAAGGTAATATGCTGCTCAAGACTAGTTATGCACTGGCCTCAAATAGTTATGCACTAGCCTCAGATAGTTACGCACTAGCCTCAGATAGTTACACACTAGCCTCAGATAGGTACGCACTAGCCTCAGATAGGTACGCACTAGCCTCAGATAGGTACGCACTAGCCTCAGATAGTTACACGCCTCAGATAGTTACACACTAGCCTCAGATAGTTACGCACTAGCCTCAGACAGTTACGCACTAGCCTCAGACAGTTACGCACTAGCCTCAGACAGTTACGCACTAGCCTCAGACAGTTACGCACTAGCCTCAGATGCACAGCCAGAGAGCTCCACCAGGTTTCTCTTTATATAATCTAAGGGTGTGCCTCGGGCTAAGACCTTCATGAACAATGACCATGTTGCACACCTGGTATAAGATATTTGAGTGCTCTGTTAACCTTCATATCCTGGCACCTGACGTGCAACTCACCAAAACCCTTTCCTTGCTCAACCTGGTGAGTGGTACATCTGTGTATCTCACTACAGAGTCACCAATACAAAGATATCTCCATGGTTTATAGCTGGATCAACAAGTCAAGGCATAAAACACCCTCACCGCTGCCTCGATCGCAGCCACCTCAGACAGCTGTCATCTTCATCTTAGGTGAAAATCCTGGGAGGGGGATTGAATGCACATTCCTCATTAGCAGGATGGCATGATAGTTAGGACAAAAAGCAGATAAAAAATAAAAGACATCACAACACACAGTAATGTATGTGAATGGAACATATTGATAACTTAAGTTACTATTACTTCAAATACTGCTTTGTTGCTATCTGAATAAATATAGAACTCTCAATCAGTCTGATGAAATATGTTAATGTTACAGTAAGACTAATTAATTATAAGATTAGTAGACATAATTTTTATGGGTACATCCTCAGAAATGCACATTTCATTTAAACTTATTCTGAAGAGTTGTGCCTTTAGCACCATAACATTCTCTGCAAAACCCATGAGTATGGAGAATTGTGTCTACAGTGATGAAATCTTATACATCAGTACTGATGTATACTTAACACCGATATTCCAAAGAAAATCTACAATAGAGTCATATAACTCCCCAAGAGAATGATACAATTACATGTACAGCGTTTTTATTCTTGAGATATATACTACTTCCGAAACCAGATATAATAATAAAAGCATGTATGACTTGAGAGGGTCTGTGTGACGCCTGTTTACATAAAATATAAGCTGATTGCAGTATCATCAGAAAACAATAGCAACAGTAACAATATTCCTTTTGCAGAGAGCCTGTGTCCCTTTAACTCTTCTGATATTTGGGCTGCACCCCCACTATTTAAACATGTTGACCCCAAGTTATAATACCTCAGAGTAGAATGAAGGTACTATTTTCCAAAAAAAGTGTCCTTTTAACTCCAAGGTCATGTGACTTGGGAATTAGTATATTAGTTGGCAGATGTGTGGGACGCATTCACAGTCAATAGGTAGCACAGGACACCCCCCCCATCAGTAACTTTGTAAAATATTTTTGATTACTTAATAATGAATCTTATTTGGTCTACATTTGTTTAATACTGTTCAAAATTATGCATTTGTATTTGAAGTAATACAGATAAATTACAGTGCACAGTTTCAGGTTCAAAGTGTTGGATGTCATGTAAGTAATGGATGTATAAAAGTCATGAATGCTGTAAAATATAAATGAACATTTGTACTTTGTAAATCCAATAATTGTGATTCAAAAAATCTATATTTTAACATTATGACTCCTTTTCTTGAAAGAAATTGAGTGAAATTGTTTAAATGTACCCTGTACAAAGGGATGTTACACATCCTTATGTGCTATACAGACACACTTAAAGAGGCCCACAGTTTGCTGTCATGACCCTGCATTCACAATATGCAAACACTCTCCCATGATGGTATATTTAATCCAGAAAAATAGGAGAAAAATCATGCTGCCTATATCTGACTATTGGATTTCACTGAATTAGTCTACTGTGCCTTCCTGCAAATAATCCCTTACTTGTGTCATTAGCAAAACTAGAAATATGAATACCTGTGTTTTCCTCATATCCAGGTGTCCATTTGTGCTTTAAATAACAGAAAATGGCAGTGGTTGTTTCAGGCTGCCAGGCTCTTTGGAATGAAACAAACACAGCTATGCTCTTAAACCATGATTCCTCCAAGAGAACAAAATGTGATTTACGGTAGGATGGCTTTAGTATCACGCTGTACCATATGATGGCCAAACAGTGGGAGTCCTCAGCAACCATTCCTGGGCTTTACCTAGAATAGGTTTGGTACTGCCAGTATTCCCGCCAGATGTTTTTTACTGTTACTTGCCTTTATGACTGAGCAGATTATATTTGGATGGTTGGTATGCTGGGAAAGGGTTGAGAACATGAACTCAGCAACCTGTATATTTTGATTCATAGCAAAACCTTCCTACAGAAAACATTTCTTAACAGGATTGTCTATCTGTCCTCATGAATTTCATAAAACGAACATGCTTATAAAAGACAAAAATCTACCATTGTGTGTGTGTGTGTGGTGGGGGGGGGGTCTCCCTACTTTTAAAAGTGATAGGTAGGCACAAATAACAATTGCAGACTAATTCAGATGACACCTTGTAAGGGACTGCTACTGCCTTATCTGGTTTGGCACATCTTTTAGAAGTTTACATATCTGCATGCAGCCTTATGATAAGCAATATAATTTTCTCTATAGCACATCACTCTCTAGTTTTTGAGATAAGACCTATTAGAAATCTGCAGGTTTAGGGCTGCAGAACAAACCCCATTGTTTCACATGCTGTGTGAGCACTAATAAATCAAAGTGTTGCTTTTGCATGCATAAATCAACAACAAAAAACAATTGAACTTAAAAGACCATTTAAATATATTGCAGCAAGGTGTTTACAGTTTGATTCTAACCTTTGTGAGGGAAATTGGCTAGGCTTAGAATGGCTCATTAGTGCAGCTAGCCTACTAGTGATTAGCTGTGAACCACACCAGCATTACAAAAATGGTAGTTCTTTATACTAGCTGAGCAGCTAGTGTGTATGGGAATGTCAATGCATGTGCTAAAACAAAACTTGTGTAAGTAAATACTTTCTTTAAACAAAGCAGGACAAAATGCAAAATATTTGTTAGTCTGATAGTTCAAAATATTGTAAATAACATAGTTGATTGTTGCAAATATATTATTAATGTTTCCCATAATGTTTGCCTCCCTTTGTTCATCTGGTTAAAGCAAATAACAGTGTTTTGCGCAACTCTTGCCTGCATTTTTTTTCTTTTACACTGAGATGTCACTTCCAGAATATAGGCATCCATTTCTTCAATGCCTGGCAGGTATGATTGCACTATTTTATTTGGCAGGGACAGAACTGAAAATATTGCCAGTTCTCTTACTGTACAATTTATCTTTAGAAGTAATTTTCCTGGAGATACTAGTGTGTGCACTACAGAGATAAGTCTTCAGTTTACCTATTTTCTCCAAACAAAACACGGTTATAATAAATTTTAGCATGCTTGCTTGCTGATTTGGTACTGCTTCAGCAGGCAAACTTTAGATAGTTGCTACCTTATGTGATTCAGCCATGTTTTAGTTTTATCACATTTACATAGACCTCATCATAACAGGATTTACTATGCAGCCCATTACTCTGAATTGTTTGAACTGAGAACACACCAAATGGAGAGATGCAGGTTTGGGGCTGGACAAACAATCCTCCTGTCAGTAAAGAGGCTTGTGTACATATGAGTGCCACCTGCTACTGAATCAAAGGGTTACTTTGACACACACAAGTTATCCAAATTAAGATACATTTATTATATATTTTCTTTCACCTTGTCTATAGAAAAAGTTTGCCTTGCTTACAGAAGGCCACCACTTTGTGAATAGCAAGGGGCACTGCAGTAAGTGTTAACTTCATACCTGCAGAGTTTATCTAAATTAACTCAGAACTAGTGGTTTTCTGTCTCTCTGTCTCTCACACACACCCAGAGACAGTCTATTACACACACACACACACACACACACACACACACACACACACACACACATACCACTAAAGAATGTTACCTCTAATAGATTCAAGGTTAAGCTCAGGTGCACATAATCCCATCCACCCATTTGTCCTTTGTGTGCTGAATACATTTATCTTCAACTTATGAGCAGAAACATTTTAAAATGCGAAAGCATATATATATATTTTTTTTACCATGTTAGTTCATTGGTTCATGGGTTCATACTAAGCTAACCACCACCAAGGTCTTTAAAAACCTAGCATTGCAACCCAACCCAGCCTTGTCCCACAGTTCCTTGGACACCAGTGTGGTGGGGTATGTTAATAAAGAGGTAGCCAAGAGTTATGTTTGGGGGAATACTACATAGGGATTAATTTACTTACTGTCACCCTCTGTCCATCAGAGATATGTGGGCCAGACTGGAGATGAATTTGCAATTTCCCATCCAATGATAAAGGGTTGTTTTGAACAGGGTCAGGGATGACCTCTGCTTCATCTCTAGATAGGGAGCTTATTCCATAGAGTGGGGATCCTTTGAGATACATATCAGTCCCTCCAGCAGGGTATTTTTATGTCACAAAATTCAGGTATTTGAATCTAGCATTTCTGGTGCTCTTTGTCTTGTGGTTGTTGAAGAGATCCATCAAAGCTGGATCTGAGGACGTCTTATATGCTAGCCATAGATCACCTCTCATTAACCTGTAGGTGACTGAGTACAGAGATAGGACATTAAGGCAATCTGTGTAGGACAGGGTATTCATACCCTGGCTTCTCCTGGTGAAGAACCTTTGATGGTGTTCCAACTGTTGTAAGTGCCTGGCTAGGTAAATGCCAAAAGGTGCACTGAACTCAATGATGGGTCTGATAAGGGCTGAGTAGAGTGGTATTATTAATTCCTTGGACCTTGAAGCCATACCCTTGCTTATGAGTTGGGTAATGTAGAATGATTTTCTTACTACCTTGGTTTCATGTTGGTCAAACACCAGATTACTGCTTATGAGTTGGGTAATGTAGAATGATTTTCTTACTATCTTGGTTTCATGTTGGTCAAACACCAGATTACTGTCTGCATATATTGCAAGATCTCTAACTAATGGGTCAACTCTTAGGGTTGTTTTATCGATGAAGTAATTAGCTTGGTGGATGCTTTCTCAAAGGACATTATAATGCACTTTTTTGCATTGAGTTTTAATCAGTGTCTTTCACACCAGTTCTTTGCTTGTGTTTAACCCTCTTGTAGGATGTTGGTGTCATGGAAGGACTCTATAACAGCTTCCAATTTACAGTCATCTGCAAACTTGGTGAGCCAAAGACCTTTGACATTAGCCATACCTTCTGAGAAGATGCCCAACAGGAACAGGTCCAACAGAGAGCTCTGGTGTACTCCAATGGTGACTGGTCTTGTGGTGAAGGTTGTCTCACTGATTCTGACTTCTCAGGTCCTATCTGTGAGCCAACTGGCAATCCAGGGAGTTATGTAGGGATTTACACCTAGTTCTGAACATTTGTCAACAATACCCGAGTTGAGTATTGTATTGAATGCCTTGGCCTGGTCGCTGTAGGGGGTATTTACCATTTTCCCCTCATCCATAGTAATGATGACCCTCTTGAAGATGTCTACCATGTTAAGTAGGCAAGACCTTCCCTTACTAAAGCCAAACTGGGATGGATACATGGTCTGCAAGTTGCCAGTGTTCTTCTTGATCATTTTTATGATAAATTGTACCATGGCTTTGCACATTAGACTTGTCAGACTGATGGGTCTGTGGTTCTTGAGGTCAGTGGATGGTCCACCCTTATGAAGAGGGATGACTGTTGCGGTGGCCCTCCATTCACCTGGCACATAACCTGTTTTGAAGCTGTAGGTGAAGAGTGCATCAAGTGATCCTGCAGGTCATGTTTTAGGCTATTTAGGAGGCAACCAGGGATATTGTTGGGGCCAAATGAAGTAGTGTTTTTGGCCTTGGTGAGCACCTCCAGGACCTGCTCCCTGTTTATTGGTGGAGGAATATGCTTGAAGGGATTTCACAGGGAGGTGTGTGTGTGTGTGAGGGGGGGAAGCAGTAAAGTTAGAACTAAATTTATAAGACAGTAGACTTGCCATGTCACCTGGTCAGTAAAGGTCATGCCATTTACCACCAGTTATGCACACTGTTAAGTATTACCTTTATGATTCCTGACATAGCTGAAGAAGGCCTTGTGTTTGTCCTTAGCTTGGGAGACTATCCTGACCTCATAATTTGTCTTGTTTGCCTTTATTAGACCTCTTAGTTTCTTATTTACTTAAATCAGAGAGCTCTTGTCTTATATGAGGGTCTTATATGAGGATCTTTCTGATTTTGGCCATGACTTTTTTTTCTTTTGTTATATAACCTGTTAAGGTAAGGATTCCACCAAGTGTGGTCTATTTTTGGTGTGTGAGCTGGGCTTACGTCTGGTAGGTATAGCAGCCTCAATGCAGCCATTTACATGTTTGTACAGGGTTTCTGTAAAAAAATTCTGCATAGGTAGCTGTGTTCTCAGGGTTTCGGGGAGCTGTGAATTTTGGCAAAACATCACTTAATAGGATGTAGTCTGCTTTAGTATAGTTCCTAACTGTTACGGGTTTAGTTGGGTTTTCTGGGCTTATTTTTATTTTGAGGGAGACAGCTTTGTGGTCCGACTTCCCCAATGAGGATGTGACACAGGGTGGGTGGGGGAGGTTTGCAGTACTCTCCCATGGTGGCAAGTACTAGGTACAGTATGTTTGACCCTCCAGTTGGACAGTGCACTATCTGGTTCAGGGTGTTTCTGTTGATAAATCCAGGTAATATTGTGCCTGTGAGTTAGAGGCAGTGTACGTTTCCCAGTCTATAGATGGGTAATTAAAGTCTCTCATGAATAAGGCATTTGGTTGGATGGTAAGTGCCTCGAGTAGGTCTAGGTAAGAGTTGTGAACTTCATGGATCATATAGGGTGACCTGTAACTGGTCAGTACATGGTAGGGAGCCTTGTCTATGGTGAGTTGGATGTGAATGAATTCCATGGCATTACCCTGTTTAACCAACCTAAAGTTGTATTTGCTGCTAGCATAGCTTGAGACACCTCCACCTTTAGCCCCTGTCTCTGCTGCTTTTGGTCTAAATTTGTGAAAGGTACAATAGCCTTCCATTGCCAGAATACTTTCTGTGGCTTTAAGCCAAGTCTTGGTAACAGCACAGATGTCTACCTTCACCAGGGTGAGGAGAGCCTGTACGGTGTGGAGTCTCGTGTTCAGGCTCCTAGCATTAAGCAGTAACACCTTAAGGTTGCGTTCAGTTTTTTTATTTTTATTCATTGATTTATTTATTTATTTGCTATGTTGGTAGTTTTGTCATTTTGACATTGCCTAAAAAAGGCTGTAAGGGTTGGATATAATTCTAGCAAATATCTGAAAGTCTAAGGGGGCAAGTTCAGACCATCTTTGGCAAAGCAAAGTGGTCTGTTAACCATGTTCTCCCATGCGGGTAGGTATTGGATTCTCCTGGAGTGGCACCAGAAACTAAGTCTATTATTAAAATTGATCATTTTCTCTTCAAACTGTCACATCATCCTTGGTGAAGGTAGAATTTTGCTCAGTGCAAGGCATGTACCAGCCTGTGACACATATTCAGTGACAGCCATAGTGTCTGTTTTCATATAGTCTAGTGAGGTACACCTCAGGTCATTTACACCCGCCTGGACTATGAAAGAATCATATTGGCACCTGTGGTGCAGTGACATGAGTGTATGCATGATATTGAAGATCCTAGCACCAGATAGACAACCAATCATTATTTTCTCCTTGTCCAGCCTGTTGAGAGGAGTATGTGTATATCATACAACAGACTCCACTATGACAAGACTACTAGGTAAAGTGTTTGCTTGCTTTATAAACTCTGATGTCTACACATTCACCGCTGCAATATTTATTACAAATGGGATTCCCTGCTATAAAGCCCACCATCCGGCCAGTTTACCAAAGTCTACCATTGCTTTAAGGTACCCTGAATTTCACCTACATACTCCTTGCGTAATGTAGGGCAGAAAGGTGACATTCAGGCATACCATCATCAGAACTTCTTTGTTGCCAGTCCAAACACTGTTTTAACTGTCACTCTGTTACCTCCATCCATTTTTTTGCCATTTTTCTTGTTTGTTGGCTTTACGGTGATTACTCGTTTGCTGAAGTCCTCACCATTGCAGATAAGTACCCAGTTGCTTTTTTTTTTTTTTTTTTTTTGATTGTTTTGTGCTGTTTGTGGTTAATGTCATCCAGGAAGGGTAAATGCTAGTGTGGGAGACCGATTCCCCATAAAGACCACCACGATAAGTGTCTTTTTTGCCTAGGTGCTGCTCACAACCACACATCCTGTTCAATTTGTCAGGCATTTATCCCTAAAACCCTTCATAGTAGGCTTTATTCCCTTTCATTGTATCTTGAGAACCAGTGTCTTATGCTTTTTGCTAAAGATACTATGGATGGAACTTCCTGCCCTGAGGGCCAGTCCTCAGGGAAGAAGAAGGTGCATAAGATAAGACTGGAATCTTCCACTGTCCAGCCTCTGCCAGGAGTTTCTCCTGAGGTTATTACAAACCCGGAGGCTCACTCGCTTGTTTTCTCAGATTCATCTACTGCATCTGGATTGGAGGCAGGTGAAGATCTGGTGGGCAGCACATCCGATGAGGCTTTGCAGGCGTCTGTTTTGGGTGTTCAGGGGGAACCATGGTTAACGGTTTCTGAGGGGTCTACAGTCGCAGTCTCTCTTTAGGGAAGAGGTTCCTACTACACTTGTGGAATGCCATCCTGAGTCTGGGCCTTCTCTGGTTTCTAGGATGGATGTCTCCTTAAAAAAAAAGAAAACTAATCATGTTTCTTCTGCTCCTATGGATCCACAAAGTGAGTGACAGGCCTTTACTCATGGGTTATTTAGTATTTACTGTCATTACGGCCTCCTCAAGGAGTTTTGGTTTCTGCTCCTCCTTGGTCCTCTTCTTCCCCTAAAAGGCCCAGAGTAAAATTCTTCTGAGAAAGAGGTGGATTCTGATGATGAATCCCTTGCTCATTCTACCCAGATTCCTTCTTCTTTAGACTATGGGTCTGAGGAGGAGGACCTCTCATACTCTAGATAATCCTTCTGAGGAAATTTCCTTTGGGGACACAATTTCTAGGATGATGGAAGTTTTTTTAAGAGGGATTGTGCCCAGGTTTCGGAGATCTATAAGAGGTACGATGAGTTACTGCAGATGGAATCTACTAAACCCATGGCCATTCCTCCTGTCTTGGCTGCTTTAATGAATGTTTTCTCCACTACCTCTAAAGTGCTGGATTCTCTGCCCCCTGCTCCCAAGAAGTCTGTTAGGTTTTTTAGGGTGCCTGAGGATTGTTCCTTTTTGTTTAAAATGTCCTGCTGCTGACCCTTCTGTGGTGTCACCTCTAAGTCATCTCAATTGCTTCCTTCGTCCAAGTTACTGCCTTCTGACAAGGTCAGTAGAACCATGGATAGGCTGGATAAGAAGGTTTATACTTCGGCTACCCTAGCTTTTAGGGCTATTAATTGTGATGTCTGACTATCCACCTGTTCCCAGCTATATTCCTCTTTCTCTTCACCTTTCTCTTTCTTTTCCCTGTTTGGCCCTGAATCACCCAGGATTCTTGGGTTCTGTCAATCATTCAGCAAGGGTACTTCATAGTCTGGATTTCCCACCCTCCTTTTATGGGCATTCCTCAGCCTCCTCGGGAACAACTTCCTGTTTTCCCCAGAGTTTCTTTGAGACCTCTTGTCTTGGGTTACTATTCAAGAAGTGCCTGTGTCTCAAAGGGGAAAGGGTTTTATTCAAGAATGTTTCTAGTGCCCAGAAAAGAAGGTACTTGGAGACATATTCTAGACCTCTCCCATCTAAACACCTTTCTGAAGGTGCCTTCCTTTTGGATGTTATACCTTCAGTCCCTTTTTCCTCTCTTGCTTCCTCAGGCCTTTCTGGTGTCTCTGGACCTCAAGGATGCTTATCGCCATATTTTGATCCATCCTCTTTTCAGGAGATTTTTGCATTTCTCTGTTGCTTCCTGGCATTTTCAGTTCTGCGCTTTGCCCTTTGGCCTTTCTACTGCCCCAAGGGTATTCACCAAATGCCTCACTCCTGTGATTTTGCAGGCTTCAATGTATCCAAATCTTTCCTTATTTGGATGGCCTGCTGATTCAGGCATCTTCTCCAGATGTCCTTTTTGCAAAATCTTCATTTTACCATTACTCTTCTTCAGAGACTGGGGTTCACAATAAACTTCAAAAAGTCTTCCCTGTCTCTTTCTCAGGATCATGTCTTTCTGGGTTGCAGGATTCAAACAGTGCCAATGCTGGCATCCCTGCCTCCTCCAAATGCATTAACTCTCATTTCTTTCTTTCAAACTCTTCTTCCCCTGGCCTCCATTACAGCCAGGGAGTTTCTGAGAGCTCTGGTGTTCATGGCTTCCACCATTCCGATTCTTCCTCTGGCCAAACTCTACCTGAGGAAGTTCCAGTGGTTTCTGAAGTCTGTGTGGCTTCAGCATGCACACCCTCTAGACTTTCCCGTTCTTCTCCCATGTCTCAAGAAAGAACTTCTGTGGTAGATTCAGCAGTTCTCTGAATCCAGGGCTCCATTTTTCAACCTCCTCTTCCCTCTCAGGATCTGTTCACAGACACTTCAGATATGGGATGGGGAGCAACTTTTTGCTCCCTGAGGGTTCAGGAAGTGTGGTCACCTAGTCAGCAGAAGGAGCACAGTTACTGTGTTGATGTACTGAGTATTGTCTTGTTCTTTTATTATTTATTATCATGAGTGGACAGGTGATCCGGTGTGGTGACCCCTAACTGGGAAATGCCGAAAGAAGAAGATTAAATATGTTTAAACCTTTGTGGCTGATATTTGTGAGACATAATTAAGCTGTTAGTGTACTTGCATATGTATTTGGTGACATTGTACAGGTCACTCCAATAGCCTTGCTTGGTCAAACTACCATTTGGATTAATAGTAACATTACACAGTAGGATTGGGATTAGTAAACTTGTAGAATAATAAGTCCACAGTAGTAGAAACGCTGAATTTATTATACAAGATAAAAGCTTTCGGGAAACACCCTTCCTCAGTTATCATTACAATTCATTTAAAAATAAAATACATTTTATAATCGTCATTGCATAGTAGCACATGACACAGCTATATCCACATCACATATTAATTGGTTGATAGTGGTGAGACAGCCACATCAATATTAATTGGATTGTAGTGATGTGGATATTGAATTCCTGTAGCCTGTGTACAGTGGTCACTGAAGGTGCTTGTACTCTCAATCAGCCATGCAGTGAACATTACAATTCATTTAAAAATAAAATACATTTTATAATTGTCATTGCATAGTAGCACATGACACAGCCAGCCAATAAAATATCAAATTCAATTAGCAATCATTAATCAAGTAAAACATTGCATTACTTACAATAAAGGAAATATACAAACATTTTAAAAAACCTGTAACCATTTGAAGACCCAATAACTAAATACAAGTTTAATATAAGACATCAAGCAACGTGCAATACATCTTTAGTTGTATACCTGGGCACATGTGTGAGATGCACATCTTTCTATGTAGGAAAGTGCTCAAGATGACTGAAAGATTGAATAATTGAGCACAAGTCAAATATAAGGAGGAATGTATTAAAAATGCTCTGGCTAGACATGTAAATGAATATGGCAACACACATGCCTTTAAATTCAAAGTACTGGAAGTTATTCAAAGGAATATAAGAGGAAGTGACATAAACAATAAATTAGACATTGCCGAGTATGGCTGGATTACTAGACTAGATGCTGACAAGTTTCCCGGTTTAAATAATATGATAACTATAAAACCATACTTAGTGTAGAAACAAATGTAATATAAATGACATAGGAGTATGTCTTTTTAAAATGTTTTTATATTTCTTTTATTGTAAGTAATGCAATGTTTTACTTGATTAATGATTACTAATTGAATTTGATATTTTATTGGCTGGCTGTGTCATGTGCTACTATGCAATGAAGAGTATGAAATGTATTTTATTTTTAAATGAATTGTAATGATAATTGAGGAAGGGTGTTTCCCGAAAGCTTTTATCTTGTATAATAAATTAAGCATTTCTACTACTGTGGATTTATTATTCTACAAATTTAGCAAGTGTTCTTGGTGGTTTACTGCAGCTAACTCGTCTGCATTGTATTAGTAAACTTGTGCAAGCCTTTCCCAGTTTTTTATATCAATCAAGTCTCAAAGTGTGTGTGTCAGCTACTTGGGCAGGGACATGAAGCACTGGTTGGACAGAGAGGGTGCTGGATGTCTTAGCTTGGCCACTCAGCTGAGATCTCAACCCCATAGCTGTGCCAGTGGGGAGTCTTATTGAGGATCTGGAGAAAGAAGCAGAAACCAGCCCCAGACTGACTGTGGTCTCTGTGTGCTCTTAAGGGAAATTGCACTTTACTGTGTGTACTTGTCATCCTTCCAGTGTATATATATCCCTTAGCTGTTGCCAGTGGTGAGGATTGAGGCTCCTTGATTACTGGGCCCATGCAGGGACGTCACATATTAATTGGTGGACAGTGGTGGAATATCCACATCACATATTAATTGGTTGATAGTGGGGAGACAGCCACATCAATATTAATTGGATTGTAGTGATGTGGATATTGAATTCCTGTAGCCTGTGTACAGTGGTCACTGAAGGTGCTTGTACTCTCAATCAGCCATGCAGTGAACATTCAGAGTTTCACATCATATTTGTTTTATTTATTTTTTTGTTATCTTAGTTAGTCAGGGAGAGCAGGCAAGCATGTCAGCAGAGGAGTATGGCAAGCTGACAGCCAGTTGGCTGAGATGTGCCAGGCTAAAGGACTGGTGCATTCCAACCTGACTAAGACAAAAATTATTGTAGCTTTGGGCACAGCTGCATTGCAGACCAGCGATCAGGAGACAACCAGGCTGGCCTTGGAGATGTAGAACATTCAGAAAATGGACAGCTCAACCTTTCCACAGAGGACTTAAAAATTAATCTGAAGTTAAAGAGATTTGAACTGGAGGCCAAGCATTTGGAAATAGAAGCAGCAGAGAGACTGAGATGCATTTGGAAATAGAAGCAGCAGAGAGACTGAGACATCTAGAGGCTGAGGATGCCAGACTTCCTGTGGAAGGAGAGCTGGGAAGGGTTACCAAGAGAGAGTTGAGACAAGCTCAGCTCTCAGACCCTACATTACAAGGCCTGAGGGAGGTAGCTAGTGGGGCACTTGATTCTCAAGGGAAGGGGGAATATTTATACTGGGATAAAGGGTTACTGTATAGAGAGTGGACCCCTGAGGGAGGGCTAGAGGGTGAGAGAATACAGCAGTTGGTAGTGCCCAGAGCCTACCATCTGGCAGTTCTATCCATAGCCAATGATATTCCCTTTGCAGGTCATATGGGAATAAAATGTACAAAGAGACGTATTATGCAGAACTTTTATTGGCCTGGATTTCTAGACATGTAACAGGATACTGCAGGACCTGTGAGCAGTGCTAAAAGTTAGGCAAGGCAAGAGACAATGTGAAAGCTCCTTTGATACCTTTGCCTGCGATTGATGAGCCATTTCAGACGGTAGCTATGGATATTGTGGGACTTCTGAGTACCTCAAGGTCCACAGGGAAAAAGTATATAATCGTGGTAGTAGATTTTGCTACCAGATACCCTGAAGCAGTGGCTCTGTCCTCCATTGAGGCAGAAAAGGTGGCAAGTGCTTTGGTAGAGATTTTCAGCAGGGTAGGTTTCCCAGAAGAAATACTGACTAACAGAGCTGCCAATTTCATGTCAGACCTGCTGGCTTGTCTGTGGAAGCACTGTAGGGTGAAGCAACTAAAGACCATCCCCATACTAATAGTCTTGTTTTGAGGTTAAACTCTACATTCAAGATGATGCTACGGGCATTTGCAGATCAGTTCAAGAGGGAGTGGGACAAACATTTGCCCCATCTGTCATTTGCTCATAGAGAGATTCCCCATAAATCCACAGTTTTTTCACCCTTTGAGTTGCTGTATGGGCATAGGGTGAGGGGACCTCTAGATTTGATTAGAAATGACTGGGAGGGTAAGTATGACCCCACAAGGAGTCTGTTGTGGCATATGTCCTAAACCTCAGGACAAGGCTCAGGGAATTTGTGGGCTTGGCCCAGGAGAACCTGGCAGAAGCCCAATAACAGAAAAAAGGTCTGGTATAACAGCAATGCTCCAGCTAGATAGTATGCTGTAGGGCAACAGGTAATGGTTCTCATTCTTGTCAGACACAACAAGCTGCAGGCAGCTTGGGAGGGATCTTACAAGGTGGTAAGGAAGGTCAGTGTTGTTAACTACATGGTAGAACTGCTAGGCACAAGGCAGGGGCACAAATTGTATCATGTTAACATGATGAAACCTTACCAGGATAGGAAGGCCCTTCTGCTGAGCATTTGCAGTGGATGGCAGAAGGAGTCTGGGGGGGGATCTGGTGACTGATCTCAGTGGGGCTCAGACTCACACCTCATTGGAAGGGGTAGCAATGTCCCAGCAGTGATTCCCTACCCAGGTTTGAGAAATCTGAGCAGTGTTACAGGAGTATGAGGGCATGTTCCCTGGGAGCCAGGGTGCACTCACCTGGTGCAGCACCATGTGGATACAAGACCCTGAAGGTCTATTAATATAGGGTGCCTGAGAGAGTCAAATAGACTCTGAGGGAGAAGACACAGGAAATGTTGGAACTAGGGGTAATGCAGGACTCCAGCAGTCCTTGGGCCTCCCCAGTGGTGCCGGTACCAAAGAAGGATGGTGGCACCAGGTTCTGTGTGGACTACAAGAAATGAAATAGTCACACAGAGTCAGATGCTTACCTAATGCCTAGGACAGATGAAGCCCTAGAGCAGCTGGGTGGAGCTAAGTATCTTACCATTATTGATCTTACCAAGGGTTACTGCCGGGTGCCCTTGACTCCCAGTGCTGGAAAGAGGTCAGCCTTTGTGACTCCTTTTGGCTTGTATGAGTTCACGATGATGCCCTTTGGGATGAAAGATTCTCCAGTAACTTTCCAGAGGCTATTAGATCATACCCTAGCAGGAGCAGGAGATTTTTCCCTTGCTTGCCTAGATGATATTGCCATCTACAGCCATTCTTGGCAAGAGCACCTTCAGCATGTCAGGGAGGTGCTGGGTAGACTACAGAGGGCAGGGTTGACCATTAAGCCCAACAAATGTCAGGTGGGTATGGCAGAGGTCTCTTACCTGGGACATAAGAGTGGGGAGTGGTAAGATCAGGCCCGAACCTGCCAAAGAGGAAGCCATTCAGCCATGACCATAACCCGTTACCAAAAAGCAGGCGAGGGCATTCCTAGGGACAGCAGGGTACTACAGAAGGTTTCTCTTCAATAATAGTACCATAGCTGCTCCCCTCACAGACCCGACAAGAAAAAACAGGCCAGATAAGGTAGTGTGGACCCCAGCATGTAAGCAGGCATTCCAGAAGTTTAAAGGAGCTTTTGGAGGACTCCCTGTGGTAGCCAGTCCAGATTACAGCAAAGAATTTGTTGTGCAGGTGGATGCTTCAAACCATGGGTTAGGGGCTGTATTTAGCCAGATTTCATCTGAGGGAGAAGTGCACCCAGTGGTATATCTCAGTCATAGTCTCCAACCCAGGGAGGAATGCTATGCAGCTGTAGAAAAGGAATGCTTAGCCATAGTGTGGGCACTGCAGAACCTTCAGCCTCATCTGTATGGAAGGATATTCACTGTAGTTACAGACCACAATCCCTTAACATGGCTACATTGAGCCAGACAGCAAAATGCCAAGTTACTAAGGTGGAGCCTAGGGTTGTAAGCATATATGACAGTGCAGCACCACAGTGGGGATAGCATTGCCAATGCAGATGGACTCTCAAGACAGGAAATGCGGTAAGGTATTCCCAGATAGGCTCAACCCTCTCAAGCAATGTTTCTCAAGGGTCAGTTGAAAAACTAGATTGAGTTTTTATGGCAGGGTGAATAAATGTCAAGCTGCCGGTCCAGCTTTTGGGAATTTTGTAAATAATTGTATGTCATTTGTGAATATTAATATGATTTACAGAGAACTGTATGTTATGTACTGAGCTTCCAGAATGTAACTACAGCATATCCTACTAGAACAAAGAGGATTAACTTGCAAAACTGAGGAATAGTTGAGGTTAAGTTACTTTATAGCTTGTCCATAAACAAGAGATGTTATCTCTTAGTTTCAATGCAAAAGCAGACACGATGTCTACAGCTAAACATTTTTTGTATGGTCTTGAAAAAGAAATAATTACTAGGTTTAAGAGACAGATGTGTTTTATTGCTTCATGACTTCTTATCAGCTGCACAACTGTGAGCAAACATCTGAAGGCTATGTATTTTTCACACAGAGATGTTAAATATTGGACACTGGGGGCTTAGCTTGGGAACTTAAGTCAAGTGACAAAAAGTGATTTTGTCCAAGCTAACCCAGCAGCAATAACTGATAGTAATTTAAGAACTCTCTCAGAGAGAGATTGTGCGTTTTGTATTTTGCCGTGGACCTAACAAGAACTTCCACCCATAATCACCATCTGCACTTGCCTTGCTAATAGTAAGCAACTGTATTTTGCCGTGGACCTAACAAGAACTTCCACCCATAATCACCATCTGCACTTGCCTTGCTAATAGTAAGCAACTAGGTACAGTGATTTCTTTTAGATATAGCTAGTAATATTGTAAAGATAAGTTTAGATGTTTTCTGTATTTGAGACTGTCCTGCAATGTTGTTTTAAAATATTTCCTGTGATTCTGAACACTGAAGTTACTGTGTTGAAGTACTGAGTATTGTCTTGTTCTTTTATTATTTATTATTAAATATATTTAAACCAATCTTTGTTCCTGATATTTGTGAGACATATTTAAGCTCTTAGCGTACTTGCATATGCATTTGGTGACACTGTACCGGCCACTCCAATAGTCTTGCTTGGTCAGACTACCATTTGGATTAATAGTAAAATTACGCAGTAGGACTGGACACCCTTTGTTTAGGGCCTTATAATAGGTGATAAGGGTGGCTGGAGGCAGCTGGAACTACCATATAGTCTAGGCAAAAGGGGGCATAGCTAGTATACCTATGCCAGCCTTTCCAGGTGTGTGTTTGTATATCAATCAAAGCTCAAAGTGTGTGTGTGTGTGTGTGTGTGCCACAAGGACATGAAGCACTGAGACAGAGAGGGTTCTGGAGGTCTTAGCTTGGCCACTCGGCTGTGATCTCAACCCTATAACTGTCAAATCCAGAAAAAGAAGTGAATTCCACTAAAGAATGCTCAGCAGAACAAAAACAATGTAAATATTGGAAGAGTGTTGCACCACAAGTATTAGTATTTCATATGAGTATTCAAAACTTGCTAAACAACCAAAATGGCGAAAAGACAGCTTCAATAACAGGCTTTTACCATGTTGAATCCACAATATATGAAATATAGAGCTTTGCTGTTGTAAAAGTCAAGTGGCATTGTAATTCCACAGCTTTAAAACACGTGGATGTCATAAAAACAGAAAAAACGAACATAAAAGTGAAGAACCCTTCTGATGTAAACAATGGACAATTGACAGTTTCTTTGGGACATCAGAGCCTAAGTCAGTATACCCAAGATAACCCCCCTGGCCTTAATGGCATGAGCTATGCTCACTTATGACCTGTTTTCATTGCCAGAAACCTTAGGTATACTGACTTAGGCTCTGATGTCCCAAAAACTGTTGAAATGAAATAAAAAGAAGCGCCCTAAATGACCATCTTTATTTTTATTTTTCACCTTTTTCTTTCAAATCTTGGCTTTTATACAGAGCTTGTTCTTTTAACTAGAACATACTGAAAAGATTTTACTAATATTCCTTCTGAAAATATGTCTGTCTGTCTTAGAAATGTCAAACTGTCATGTTGTTTTAAACAAAGAGTTTTAAATAAAGAGCTTTAACTTCAAGCTATGGAGGTGTGTACCAATGGACTAACTTGACTGGTTAACATTCATCATTCACTGAGGTTGTTTCATTGGATGATACCAACTTTTAAACACTGAACCCAGCTTACCTACTTGGATCTGAAGAAGGCTTGAAAAAGTTGAAAGTGCTTGTCCATTGTTTACATCAGAAGGGTTCTTCACTTTTATGTTAGTTTTTTCTATTTTTATGACATCCACATGTTTTAAAGCTGTGGAATTACAACACCAGTTGACCTTTACAACAGCAAAGCTCTATATTTCATATATTGTGGATTCAACATGGTAAAAGCCTGTTATTGAAGCTATTGTTTTGAAGCGGTCTTTTCGCCATTTTGGTTGTTTGGCAAGTTTTGAATACTCAGATGAAATACTAATACTTGTGGTGCAATGCTCTTCCAATATTTACAACCCTATAACTGTGTCAGTGGGTAGTCTTATTGGGGATATGGATAAAGAGGCAGAAACCAGCCCCAGACTGGCTGTGGTCTCTGTGTGCTCTTAAGGGAAATTGCCTTTACTGTGTGTGTACTTGTCATCCTCCCAGTGTGCATATCCTCTAGCTGTTGCCAGTGGTGAGAATTGAGGCTTCTTGATTAGTGGGCCTGTGCAGGGGCATCAGAGATGCCCTCTCATTTTCTTGGAAGGGGAAGTTTCTTTATGCATTGCTCCCCAATCCATAAATCCTGTTCAAGATTCAACAGGATGCTCTCAAAATCTTGTTGGTGACTCCCTTTTGGCCATGACAGCACTGGTTCCATCTACTTCTGCATCTAGCTAAGGGCAATCACCACAAGTTACCCCACAGGGTGGATCTCCTCACACAAGGCAAAGGGTCTCTCATCCATCCCCACCTGTCCATGCTTCAACTGACACTGTGAGTGATAGGGTTTTGATCTGTCATAGACACCTTTTTTCTGAGGACATGCTGCAGGTCCAACAGGAAGCCAGGAAACCTACTACTAGGAAATCCATAGACACCTTTTTTCTGAGGATGTGCTGCAGGTTCTGCAGGAGGCCAGGAAAACTACTACTTGGAAATCCTACTTGTCTAAATGGAAAAGATTTTCTATTTGATGTCTTTCTCATGACCTGGACACACTTTTTTGTGGATGTTCCCTTTGGTTCTCTCTTATTTGTGTGAGTTGCTCAATGTTGGTTTCTTCTATTAAGGCCCACTTATCAGTTCTTTCTGCTTGTCTGCCTTTAACCCCCCTGTTAGCATCTAGATTTGAGGCTAAGCAATTTCTTAAAGGTGTCCTTTATATTAGACCTCCTAGGAAACCTGTTCCTCCACCCTGGGATCTTAATTTTGTTCTGGAAAAATTGACTTGGGCTGCTTTTGAGCCTGCTGTTTTAGCTTCCTTGCAACACTGTTCTTGGAAAACAGTCATTTTGTTTGCTCTTACTTCTGACAGATGGGTGTCTGAGTTGTAAGCCCTTATGGCTTGTCCACCTTTTTTGATATTTCATGAGGACAGGGTGTCCTTGTGTATTAATTCTTCTCTCATGCCCAAGGTGATTAATGAGTTGTCACTTAATCAGTCTATTAATTTGCCTTTTACCCATCTCCACAATCTGACAGTGAGAGGGTGCTGCATACCTTAGATGTGCATAGACAGCTGAGATTTTATTTGAATAAAACTAAACCCATCAGAAATTCTGACAAGTTGTTTCCTTTTATCCTAGGTCTTTAGGTTTGGCTGTTTCCAAGCAAACTATTCCCACTTGGATTTCAAAGGCTATTTCCTTTTGTTACACTTTTCATGGTGAGAGACTTTCCTCTTCTGTAAAGGCTCATTCTACTAGATCTGTGGCTTCTTCTGGTGCTTTTTCAAAGGATTAGATGCCAATTCTATTCTTGAACCTGCCTGGACTTCTGTGCATACCTTTACCAAACATTACCAGTTGGACAGGGCTGGTTTTGCTGCTCTACTGTTTCCTCCTCCCGAGTTTCTTCTTGCATTTTGGGACTTTCCCATTTGTAAGGAATATGGCAGTGGTGAATGTAAGGACATAGTACAGTTGTGTAAAATCTTACTGTAACAGTAGATGTCCTTGCCTTCACCGCTGCAGTATTTACTCCCTTCTCTCCATATCCCTAGTTTTTTTCCTTGGATGAGCAAGTTCTCCTTGGTTTTCCTTGGAATGCTGTCCCTACTGGGGCAATCAGTGCTGAGGATGGTATGCCTGACCATCACCTTTATGTGCTACGCTACACAAGGAGCATACCTTAAAGCAACAGTAGTCTTTGGTAAACTTGCCAGATAGTGGGCTTCATGGTAGGGAATCCCATTTGTAATGACTACAGTGAAGGCAAGGACATCTACTGTTATGGTAAGATTTTACACAACTGTACTTTCTTGGAGGATCATTGGTTGTAGGCTTATGTGTGGTGCTAGGTGCTGCTTTTGGTGTGTGCTTTAGTGATTGCAGAGGAAAGTTGTTTGACAGCTTAGGAGGTCTGAGGTTTGGAAAGACTTTTAAGTACCTCTACATAAGAAGCCCTGTGTGTGTGGTGAGCAGTATGTGTGAAGGATGTAGTGTGCATGTTTTTGACAGCCTTGTTTGTGACATTTTTTCCTTCAAGGAAGTTATGTATGTACTTCTCTTACATACTGTGTTAGGTTCTTTAAGGATTTAAAGGTTATCTGAGAACATGAAATAATTGCTACTTGCAGGTTTATAGATTAGTACTAGGCTAACTGCCCTTCTGGGCAATTTTAAGCCTAGCTAATCAGTACACTTGAGAATCAAACCCTGCATTTTGTGTTTGTAAGGTAAACACCCTAACCATTATGCCAGTCTCATGATTACTATATCTACCATGCTGTCCAAAGAGGAAATTAAAATCCATGTTGCCATGACCTGTATTAGGGTTGAGCTATTATGGTTTAGGGTCTTTGTTTTACAAGGGTCACCTGAGTGGTGTTTAGGGTGAATGTTAGCTCCATAACAAATCTAAATAAGTCACCCATACATATTAGAAGGCCGGTCAGGTTAGCCATATTAGACTTCCTAGTTCATTAGTTTGTTTTCAGGTAGCTCAGACAATGATCAACAATGGTGAGCAAGATGCAAAACAGCTTGTGCTTTTCACTGGAGCAGGTGGAGAGGGATGAAGTCTATTGACTGGCGTGCAAGCTGGGAGACAAATTTGATGAAAGTACAGTTGTGTACAATCTTACCATAATAGTAGATGTCCTTGCCTTCATCTCTGCAGTATTCATTACAAATGGGATTCCCTGCCATGAAGCCCACCATCTTGGCCAGTTTACCAATGACTACCATTGCTTTAAGGTATGCTGAACGTCACCTGCACACTCCATGTGTGGGGTAGGGCATAAAGGTGACATTCAGGTGTACCATCCTTAGAACTGATTGTCCCAGTAGGAACAGTAGTCCAAGGAAATTAAAGGAGAACCTGCACATCCAGGAAGGAAAAAAAGACCAGGAGGGTGGAGGGAGGGAGTGAATACTGCAGCCATGAAGGCAAGGGCATCTACAGTTATGGTAAGATTTTACACAACTGCACTATGTCCTTACACTCACTACTGCAGTATTCCTTGCAAAAAGGAGAGGCCAAAGCTCAAGAAGAAACTTGGGAGGAGGAAGCAGCAGAGCCCTCCAAGAAGCCATGAAGAATGGCAGCAAGAAAACCTACTCTAGCCCTGAAGATACCACCCAGTTGGTAATGTTTGGTAAAGGTATTCACAGTCGTCCAGGTAGCAGCTTCAAGAATAGAATTAGCATCTAAGCCTTTGAAAAAAGCACCAGAAGAAGCCACAACTCTAGTGGAATGAGCCTTTACAGAAGGAAGGCTCTCGCCATGAAAAGTGTAACAAAAGGAAATAGCCTTAGAAATCCAAGAGGAAATAGTTTGCTTGGAAACAGCCAAACCTAAAGACCTAGGATGAAAGGAAACAAATAACTGGTCAGATTTTCTGATAGCTTTAGTTTTATCCAAATAAAATCTGAACTGTCTATGCACATCTAAGGTATGCAGCACCCTCTCACTGTCAGATCGTAGAGAGGGGAAAAAAGGTAGACAAATTAATAGACTGATTAAATGACAACTCATTAACCACTTGGACACCCTGTCCTCATGAAATATCAAAAAAGGCCTGACAAACCATAAGAGCTTGCAACTCAGACACCCATCTAGTAGATGTAAGAGCTAACAAAAGAACTGTCTTCCAAGAACAATGTTGCATGGAAGCTGAAACAGCAGGCACAAAATGAGCCCGAGTCAACTTTTCCATAATGAAATTAAGATCCAAGAGGGGAGGAAGCCTTCCTGGGAGGTCTAATATTAAGGACGCCTTTAAGAAATAGCTTAGCCTCAAATCTAGAAGCTAATGGGGGAGTTAAAGGCAGACAAGCAGAAAGAGCTGATAAGTGGGCCTTAATAGATGAATAGGCCAAACCAGCATTGAGCAACTCACACAGATAAGAGACAACCAAAGAAACACCCACAGAAAGTGGGTCCAGGGCTTGAGAAAGACACCAAATAGAAAACCTCTTCCATTTAGATAAGTAGGATTTCCTAGTACTAGGTTTCCTGGCCACCTGCAGCACTTCCTCAGAAAAAAAGGTGTCTATGAGAAATCAAAACCCTGTCACCCACAGTGTCAGTTGAAGAGTGGACAGGTGGGGATGGATGAGAGACCACTTGTCTTGTGTCAGGAGATCCACCCTGTGGGGTAACTTGAGATAATTGCCCCTGGCTAGATGGAGAAGTAGAGGGAACCAGTGCAGTTGCAGCCAAAAGGTAGTCACCAACAACATTGTTGGAACATCCTGTTGAATCTTGAACAGGACTCTCAGAAGGAGAGGGAATACATAAAGAAATATTGCCTTCCAAGAAAAGGAGAGGATGTCCACCTTCCATACCAGAGGACCTGGGACTCTGGCACAAAACAGAGGTAGTTGTCTGTTCAGAGGCGAGCCAAAGATCTACTCAAGGAGTACCCCACTGGTGAACAATGTCCAGAAACATCCCTATGAAGCATCCATTCATGGAATTGAGTGAAGGATCTACTCAGAGTGTCTGCCACAATGTTCCGATCTGAAGGAATGCAAACTGCCTGAAGAGTCATCAGATATTGGATAGCCAGATCCCATACCAGAACTGCCAGCAGCAAAGATGGTAAGATCTCATACCCCCCTCATTCTCCTTGATGTTAATGTGCTCCTTCCACTGATGAGGTGACCCCATAGCCCCTGAACCCTCAGGAAGCCAAACTTTGCTCCCCATCCCACATTTGAAGCATCTGTGAACAGATCCGGAGAGGGAAGAGGAGGCTGAAAAGGGAGCCCTGGATTAAGAGACAACTGCTGAATCTACCACAGAAGTTCTTTCTTAAGACATGGGAGAAAAGGAACAGAAAAGTCTAGAGGATGCACATGCTGAAGTCACACCAACTTTAGAAATCACTGGAACTTCTTCATATGGAGCTTGGCCAGATGGAGCATCAGAATAGTGGAAGCCATGAATCCTAGAGCTCTCAGAAACTCCCTGGCTGTAATGGATGCTAGGGGAAGAAGAGTCTGAAAGAAAGAACTGAGAGTTAATGCCTTTGGAGGAGGCAAGGATGGCCAGCACTGGCACCATTTGAAACCTGCAACCCAGAAAGACATGATCATGAGGAGTCGGGGAAGACTTTTTGATGTTTATTGTGAACCCCAGCCTCTGAAGAAGAGAAATGGTAAAATGAAGATTTTGCAAACGAACCTCTGGAGAAGATGCCTGAATCAGCAGGTCATCCAAATAAGGAAATATTTGGATCCCTTGAAGCCTGCAAAAGGCAATCACAGAAGCAAGGCATTTAGTGAACACCCTTGGGGCAGTAGAAAGGGCAAAGCACAGAACTGAAAATGCCAGGAAGTAACAGAGAAATGCAAAAATCACTTGAAAAGAGGATGGATCAGAAAATGGAGATAAGCATCCTTGAGGTCCAGAGACACCAGAAAGGCCTGAGGGAGCAAGAGAGGAAAAAGGGACTGAAGGGAAAACATCTGAAAGGAAGGCACCTTCAGAAAGGTGTTTAGATGGGAGAGGTCTAGAATAGGTCTCCAAGTAACTTCTTTTCTGGGCACTAGAAACATTCTGGAATAAAACCCTTTCCCCGTTTGGGACACAGGCACCTCTTGAACAGTACCCTGAGACAAGAGGTCTCAAAAAAACTCTGGGAAGCAAGGAAGTTGCTCCTGAGGGGGCTGCGGAATGCCCATAAAAGGAGGGTGGGAAATCCAGACCATGACCGAATGTTGACAGAACCCAAAAATCCTGGGTGATTCGGAGCCAAACAAAAGAGAAAGGCGAAAAGAAAGAGGAATGTGGCTGGGAATGGCTGGATAGTCAAACAGCACCTGGAAAGGAAGGCTTAAGAATCCCTGCAGTCTGAGTGGCCTTAGCAGGAGGAGTCCATTTACTACCCTTTTTACCTTTAGGAAGAGGGTGAGACTACCTACAAACAAAGGCTGGCTTAGAAGGGTAGTTTTGCTAAAGTTTAGTCACAGGAGAAACAAAGTCATGCTTAAGCTCCCGTAAAACCTTCCCTTTGTCCTGAAGATACTTAAATAAACCAGCAGCTGCTTCACCAAACAAAAGGGCATTAACCAGAGGAGCATCCATCAACTTAGCCTTAATATCATCGAGCAAAGGTTGAAGCCTAAGTCATGAACATCTCAGAACCAAACCAGAAGCAGCAGCCCTAGAAGAGGCATCTGCTGCATTATAACTACATTTGATAGAATGATGAACTACCCAAGAGGAAGTCCCAAGCAAGGAAGGAGCAGAAGATTTACTCTCAGAGTCTGGAAGATCAGAAAGAATCTGACAAATTTGAGAAAGAATAGCCAAGACATACCTAGAGATATGGGTCTGATAATTAATAGCCTTAAAAGCTAGGGTAGCCAAAGTATAAACCTTCTTACCCAGCCTATCCATGGTTCTACTGTCATTGTCAGAAGGCAGTAACTTGGACAAAGGAAGCAACTGAGATGGCTTATCTGAGGCTACAGACACCACAGAGGGGTCAGCAGCAGGACACAAACAAAAAGGAACAATCCTCAGGCACCCTATAAAACCTATCAGACTTCCTGGGAGCAGGGGGCAGAGAATCCGGTGCTTTAGAGGCAGTGGAAAAAACATCCAATAAGATAGGAAGAATGGGCACAGGTTTAGGAGATTCCATCTGCAGTAACTCATAATACCTCTTATGGATATCCAAAACCTGGGCACAATCCCACATGCCCCCAAAGGAAATTTCCTCAGAAGGGATTATCTAGAATATGAGAATCCTCCTCCTCAGACCCATAGTCTAAAGTAGAAGGAAACTGAGTAGAATAAGCAAGGGAGTCCATCAGAATCCACCTCAGAAGAATGCAATCCTCTGGGCCTTTTAGGGGAAGAAGAGGAGCAGGAGTTGAAACCCCTTGAGGAGGCCTGCCACTCACTTTGTGGATCCCTAGAAGCAGAAGAAACAGGATTAGTTTTTCGGTTTCTTTTTTAAGAGGACATCCATCCTAGAAACTTCAGAAGGCCCAGACTCAAGACAGCATTCCACAACTGCAGTAGGACCCTATTCCCTAAAGAGAAACTGTGGAAACCTTTAGACCCCTCAGAAACAGTCAACTGTGGTTCCCTCTGAATGCCTGAAACAGACGCCTGCAAAGCCTTGTCGGACGTGCTGCCCCACCAGAACCTCACAGGCTTCCAATCCAGACATGGTAGAAGAATCTGACAAAACAACTGGATGAGCCTTCAGGTGCATAATAAACTCAGGAGAAACTCCCGCCAGAGGCTGGACAGCAGAAGATTCTGGTCTTACCTTATGCACCTTCTTCCATGACAGGTGACCCTCGGGGTAGGAAATTCCATCCATAGTATCTGCAGCAAGAAGCTTAAGATGCTGGTGCTCAAGATACAAGGAAAGGGAAGAAAGCCTACTACAAAGAGTTTTGGGGGCAAACGCCTGACAAACTGAACAAGACGTATGGTTGTGAGCAGCACCTAGGCAAAAAAAGACACTTATCGTGGTGGTCTTTATGGGGAATCAGTCTCCCACACTGGCATTTACTCTTCCCAGATGACATTAACCCCAAACAGTAGAAAACAAACAGAAAAAGTAACCAAAAACCCAACTGAGTACTTATCTGCAACTGTGAGGATTCCAGCAAACAGGAGTAAGTACAGGGAAGCCAACAAAAAGAAAAACGAGAAAAAAAAACAGAAGGCGGTAACAGACCGACAGTTAAAACAGCATTCGGACTGGTGGCTAAAAAGTTCTGAGGATGGTACGCCTGAACTACCCTTATGGCCTACCCCACGCAAGGAGTGTGCAGGGGATGCTCAGCGTTCCTTAAATGGTAAACTGGCCAGAGGGTGGGCTTTACGGCAGGGAATCCAATTTGGTGCAGCGGTTAGTGTTGTCACCTCACAGCAAGAGGTTCCCCGGTTCGATGCTCGGGTGCCTTCTGTGCAAACTCTGCATGCCCTCCCTGTGGTCGCGTGGGTTTCCTCCGGGTGCTCCAGTTTCCTCCCATATCCCAAAGACATGCTGTAGGTGGATTGGACACTCTAAACTGGCCCTAGGCGTGAGTGCATGTGTGTGTGTGCCTTCTGTGGAAGGTTGGGCGCCGGGCTGGAAACTTGACACCGTAAAACTCCACTGCCAATCATGAGCGGACAGTTGCTCCTCTGTGACAACCCCTAACTGGGAAAAGCCAAAAGAAGAAGAAGTTCTGTAGCGGTAAATGTAAGGACATCGATCATTCAGTAATTAAGGGCCAAAGCACAGGCAGTCATCAACTGTGTGGATTTTCCCTCTTACTGCTGAAGACTGCATTGAGTGCTGAAAATGGCTCCTCCACTTTTAGGAACTAGTATTTAGACTAACATTAAACATCAGGATACAAAAACATTTTTTAACAACAAGTTATGCTATTAACTGCCATCAGATCAATAAAAACCCAAGTTAAACATATTTTACTCACAAGACTTTGTTGTATTTTGTTGCTTAGATTTATAGCGAGCAACATGGCTTACTGTTACAACTTATTTTAAAAGTTAAACACCACAACTGAGTACTCGAAGTTCTGGAAGGATTCCACAGAATTTGGTAATAAGCAGGGTGTTTTGGTTCACAAACTTGCGGTAATTAAATGACACATTTCATATTGCCTTACTATCCATTCTTAATGTCGTGTTCACGTCTACTCCGTATTCCTGTGTAAACGCTAGACTTTGGACGTAACAGCCTCAAACTATTGAGAGGACATAAATAACCTCTACAAATCTGTTTGGAGTTTACCTGACTTTTGGAAATGTTTCGGGTTACGCCCTGACCTAAAAGGGGTGTGGCGGCCGGGGTGGTTTGATTGCAAATTAATGTCTTGTTTCTCTATGTTCTAGTTAAGTAGAAGAACTTAAAATAGGTTGAAGAGTATAACACCTTACTAATGTTTTACCTACAATTTTGATTATCTCTAAAAGGCAAACTTGCTCGGACAGTTACTGCAAATTGCATGGGGGGTGTCTGCTGTAGTCCAGTTTCACAAAACTAGAAGGACACTAGCCCTAGGACAGGAAAATAAATAGTTATAAAAAAATCAGACAATAGTGTGCTCGCCAAGTCTGTTTTCTGGTGCAATAGGTAAATGTTAGACTTGTTTAAGAGTTTAGGTAATCTCAATCCAATGTGACTACATTTAGAAGGCTCGCTACCTATCTAGATCTCGTAGGAAAACGTAAACAAACAGCTTGATAGTGTTAACAACTGGAAAGTTAGACGTTAGAGTAACGGTGTAAACTGGGAAGTGCTACATTTTTTTCACAGAAAACTGCAAGCAGAGTCCATAAAGAATCCTATAAATCTCCATATGGCTACCATGTGTTTGTTAGCCCTTTTTTAGTTCTTGGATGGGGTGTCGGGATTCCATGCCTATTGAGGCTGGGCTGGAAACAAGCATCCGTGTCCCTAAATAAATGGAACACGTTACATTCTTAATAACATAAGCACTGATGTTTTGTTAGTGTACATACAAACCCTGTATAACCCTTAAACCGCACAAAAGCCAGCTCTGTTACGTTATGTGTGTGTGCTTTGTCTACTTGTCGGGGTAGAATTCTCATGTCTCTGAAACATTTTCAGGTTTACTCGGGGATACAAAACAAAGTAATATTAAATATGTACGCGGTTAAAGTGGCATTTACAAAGCTTGCATAGTACTAAAGGATATTTTGCAGCACTGAAGCTGTATGATATAATATTTACAACGTAAATACAGCTATAACAAACATTCGTAGTAAATGGAGTAGCACATGTGCAAGAGCTTTTTTAAAGTATCAGTCCTGTTCATATCTCGCTATAGTTGCCACCTTTTCAAATGTGGGACATTTTCTGTAGAAATGTGAGATTTTGCAGGACAAAACATATCCACGGCCAGTGCAAGGGATAGGACTTCACTTTTTTTGCCAAAATAAAAACTTATTTTTGTAGCATTTGCATTGCTTATGCAATTTCATATAATATTTATGTGTTTCAGATACAGAATAACTGTTTATGCAAGTATTAAAGAACAGTTGAGAAATATATATTGTCTTAAAATCTCGGGACATTTGCCATTTTAGGGTTTTTTTTTGCAGGACAAAACTGCCCAAAGTGGGACTGTCCCTCTCAAAGAGGGACAGGTGATAACCCTATATATCTCTCAACTGTACAGATTTTCGTCTCTTGTTTTTGGTCTATTTCCCATAAAACTGTGGTTTTCTTGCAAGTAACTGGCACATTTAGGAGTAAAGTCAGAAAATAATGACAGACATTTGAGATATAGACTTTCTGCCTTTTAGAAAATCCATGCTAATGCAACACCTGTTATTCTATCGACTTGCTAAATTTGTAAGGCAACATTTAAAACGTGTCCCTATTTTTGAGCCTTTGTCCCCCATTATTTATGGCTTTGTGCAGATTTCTTGCTCTGAGAAGTTGAGAGGTACGCAGTAAGAAGGAATTTTGCAGAAGAGAGAGAGAAGAGGAGAAAAAGCATCAGAGAATGGTGAAGGGATGGTAGTCCATGAGGTATAATTAATACAGAGAAGGGGCTGGTAAGAGGGCAGTTAATCAACAGGGTCCACATACCAGACTGTCCACATATGTGTACTTGTTCTGTGTGTGTCTAAAGGCGAAAGTGTGGGACTCAGTCTATAGAGAACTGTAGTAAGATTTGGGACAGTCATTGTGCACTACAGATACCGCCCTCCCAACGAAAACACCAGGGTCACCAGCGCCCAGTACAGGTGTCTTCCCCGAATCATTGCCCCATTTGTGGGTCATCCTCCCAATGGGTTGTGTACGTCTCTGCATGAGCTGCATTTTAGCTGTAGGTATTGAAAACGGCAGGTTACTTTGCCCACAACCTTTAGCAATGCTCAGTATGAGCCAGACGGTTCAGGTGGAGCTACAGGTTTATCCAGTTCCACTAAGAATGTGATGAAGCCGCAGGTTGTTTGGTTGGCAAGTTTTAGCAGTCCTTCCTTGACGTCGAAATAAGCACTTCACTTTTATCGGCTAAATAATGTTGCAAGTGCCATAATTCATCTTATAAAGTGACTGTCTGGATTCTTAACCTTTCGACCTCTTTTCAGAATAACACAACGTGGGGATCCTACTATGGTATGTATATGTCTGACTATTTACGATATATTTTCTGTTATCCTGTTCCTACATCCGTTTGCCATATTTTATTTATGAACTTCACTGCCGGGTGTTTTTTCTCATTGCTATTTATAAGGCCACTCTTGTGTATGTATGGTTTAGGATGCCTTCGGAGGAGGAGTGGGCAAAACTTTGGAGGGGCAGTACTGTGGCTGCTGTTTAGATTTAGAATTGCGGTTTATCTACGATTTTTTAAATGTGATCCTCATATATAAAACTGAAAAAGGGTGTCCGTGCTGATTTATCTCACAATATTAAAAGTTTAATTTTCTAGTGCATTTTTACTCTCAAAAATCTGCTAAAATGTAAAAACTCAACATTTTCTTACCATTTTATTAACCATACCATGAGTGACAGAAATATCTACTCAACCTCGGTTCAGTGTGAATGCAATTTTAAGTACTGAATGCCGATCCACTGTGTTTGTATCATACCTCTCACCTGTTCACATTGTTGCATAATGTCCAGTATGTGCCACATAAAACTTGTAGTTTTCTGGATTTTTGAAGGAAATCCAGTGAGGATTGAATTCACTAAATAATGACAGGTGTTAGAGTTTCAGACTTCACATACTTCTGAAAATGCATGGTAACATAAAACTTTATACTCTGCCAACTTTCTAAGTTTATAAGAGCAATATTTATTGTCCCTGTTTGAGGGGGGGGGGGGGGGAGCTTTGTCCCTCATTATTTTTGGCTTTGTCCACATTTTTTGTGCTAAGAAGTTGGGATGTATGGTGTGTATCCACTGTATAGGTAGACCGTCTTCTTCTTCTTTCGGCTTTTTCCCGGTTAGGGGTCGCCACAGTGGATAACCTGTCCGCTCGGAATACTTAGCAAGCTTGAAAGTGGATTCAAATTAAATGCATTACAGTTTGGTAACCGAATCAGTTATTATCGGGTGGAACTCTTTTACATAGGTAATTGTCTACATGCAGCATATGTGTAAAGGCAATTTGCATAATATTATCTATCAGGGATTTTTTCCTGATTTTTATTCAGGGACAGTTTCCCTGATGATATATAAATTTGCCGACAGCAATTATAATAAAGAATACAAACTTTGTATATTTTCTGTAATGAGTGCAATATTAAGAAGTGTGGAGTAATTGCCAAGAACTACTAACCTACCCAGCATCACTGCCAGCAATGATACTGTTGTAAATCTCTGGTTATTGTTTCATGGATTAGGGTTAAGTTTTAAAATCTTGGACAAGAGCTGAACAAGAAGGCACTGCCACAGAGGGACTGGTGGAAGATGTTAAATGAGTGGATGAGATAAAGGGAGAAATGTGTGCTATCTGAAAGCTGTGAATTATTTATTTTACAGACAGGGTTGTGGGGCAGTTGAAATGACTTGCAGGAAAAAAAAAAGTGAAGGGGGGTTAAAGGTGCTTGGGATGAAACCAGTAATGGAGGGAAAGAGGAAGGGCAACTACATGGGAACTAGCTTGAATACCTGGGTGGGCTTTGTGAATCATTATCTGTTTCTTCTGATTTCTTACAGAAAATGTAAATTATGGCATTGTGCATCCTGCAGAATAACTACACCTTCCATTTTGTACTTCTTTTTCCTTTTTTATTCATAAAGTACTTAAGCACAGGTTTTGAGGATAAAAGAAACATTTAACCCAACAAAGCACTGAAAGATGATAACCAAAACACAGCTTTACAAGAGCAGTACCTTACCAACTGAATTGTTTCTCTTCTTGTCCAATACAGATGATTTTTTTTCTGAACTAGGCCTGCATGATAGTTCATTTATGGGATGAAAAGGGTTTGGGGGCATTCCTAGTACAATAAAAGCACATTACAACAGCAGACCAGATGTTATTCATTATTTTTATTAGTCCTGCTTCATCCTACCCAGGGTTGCAGGAGCTAGAGCCCATCACAACAAGGAAGAACCAATCTTAGATGAGACATTAGTCTCTTCCTTGGATACCATACAAATACAGTGCAAAAAGAATGTGTGTGTGTATGTGTATATATATATATATATATATATATATATATATATATATATATATATATATATATATATATATATATATATATATATATATATATATATACATGACATTGAAGCAAAGCTGATTTATTATTAAATGAAACCAATGTTGGACATTGCATTTACTGAATAGGATCATACTAGGCTTATGACCAAAGCAGATCATCAAGAAACTCATCTGTGTCAACCAATACTAGTGGGAGAATTAACAGTATTCCCCATTAAGTAGACTTTCTACATGTATCTCTAGTAAACATTTCTGATTACCTATCCAGTCATCCAGGCGGGTTTTAAAGGTTACTAGGGAAGTATTGTGATATTTAAGGCCAGCCTATTCTAGAAACTGAAATATGTTTGGTTAAGGATACATTGGGTTGGGTATCTGTCATGCCAGCTAGTATTGCTGAAGTGATGTTGTATGTTTAGATGTTTGCTTTACCCCTTGTTCTATATGGGTTATTAATGCCATGGAAACTTAAGCAAAGATCACCATTCAGAAGTCTATATGACCTTGAGTAAAGGGATATAGCTTTTAATCTGTCAGATCTCTTTCAGTACCCTTAGTAAGAAAACATTGAGGTCTGTTAAGCTGGTTTAGTTGACTGGTGATATAATGCCAGAGGATGCATTATATGCAGTGATCAGCCTAGTAATGGATGAATTAAGTGGAACTATAGCAAGCTGTGTAAGGTAGAAGGATTTTTTGACCATCACAGAGATATGATAGCCAAAGGAGTCTGTTCTCAACATATGTACCGAAGTCCATGACGGTTGTGGCAAATTTAAGTGGAATGCTGTCAATGTGGTAAGCAGTAATGATGCTAGAGGTATCAGATGAAACTATGTTGCATTTCTTGGTACTGAGGGTAAGCCCATGATTAATGCACCAAGTATTTGTTTGGTCCCGCCCTTGCTGGCGAATTTGGGAATCAGAATGGAATTTGATAACTGTACCTCATTTGCAATCGTCAGCATACCCTTGTGAGACACCACTAGTGACAATTTCTGTCTAGAACAAATGCCTCCAGCATTAATGGTATGGGTTCTGTCAGGCAGCGAGTTGCCAATCCAGTTAGTCCTCTAGTGGGGGAGAGGGTGAAGACACACAACCTGTTTAATTCATTTGTCATCTGTACCTTACACCTTGGGTGTGGTTATAGTTAGTTATGGAGGAGGAAATAATTGCTCAGTCCTTTTATTGAATGGTACTGATTGGCCATTCAGAGGTGATGAGTCATAGTTTGACAGCCTGGTCATTGATACATTCCAGTGAACCCACTTATTTATACTCTGTCAGATAGGTTCATACTAGGCTATCTGCCTTAGGGCATTTATAAGCCTAGCCAGAGATGTGTGGCTTTCACCACCCCTTAGGTTGAAGAATACTATACCCATTAGTTTGCCATGCCTCTGTCCAGCAGTGATACAGAGATGATCCCCGGGGTAAACCTACGATCTCCCATCCACTGGTCAAGATTCCTCTTGAACAGAGCCAGCGAGGTGCTCTGTCTCACATGGGCCGGGATTCTGTTCCACAGCATAGGGAGTCTCTGGGTGATGAATCTGTCCCTCCAGCACATCCTATTTATATCCGTGTTGAGGTTTAAGTCTCTTGCTCTTGTGGCTCTGGTGGATTTGGATTTTTTGAGGTGGAGCATGTCCATTAATTCCGGGTTGGACATGGCCTTGTATGTCAGGCACAGGTCACCTCTGAGCAGACGGTATGCGACTGAATAGAGCTGGAGTTTCTTCAGTCGGGCAGCATATGGCATATTTTTGAGCCCCTTTATCCTTTTGGTGAGGAAATTTTGGGGTCTTTCCAATTGCTGCAGGTGTCGGGTAAGATACATTCCGAATGGGGCATTGTACTCAATCATTGGTCTGATAAGTGAAGAGTACAGGGAACAATGACCTCCCTTGATCTGGATGTGAATCCCTTCATAATCAGGTGGGCATTGTAGAAGGTCCTCCTAACCACTTTGGCAATGTGAGTGTCAAAAGAAAGGTTACTGTCAACTTGGGTCCCCAGGTCCCTGATAACCTCTTCTGTGCTTAATGGATTGCCACCTATGTGGTAACTTGGGGTTACCTTGTTTTTACCAAAGGGTATGACTATACATTTTTTGGCGTTTAGCTTAAGGCCATGGCTCTGGCACCAGTTATCCATTTCTATGAGACCTCTCTGAAGGATATCTGTGTCTGATGGATTTTCAACTATGGCACCCAGTTTGCAGTCATCTGCAAACTTTGTCAGCCACAATCCTCCTATGTTTGCCTGCACTTCTGAAAAGTAGATGCCGAACAAGAGGTGGCCCAGGACTGAGCCCTGTGGGACACTGCTTGTGACCGGCTTGGAGTCTGACATGGCACCAGCAACTCTAACCCTGTGGGTTCTGTCCTTGAGCCAGTTTGCAACCCATCTTGTGACATATGGGTTTACATTTAAGCTGGTGAGCTTTTCTATGATACCCGAGTGGGGTATTGTGTCGAAAGCTTTTGCCAGGTCAAGGTAGGCTGTGTGAACTGCCTTACCCTCATCAATGGCCTTGGTGACTGTTTCAAAAAAGTCGACCAAGTTCAAGAGGCATGATCTGCCCTTGACAAAGCCGAATTGGGTAGGATCCAATGTCTGTAGGTCCCCTATGTCTTTATTTATGAGTTCCATTATGATCCTCTCCATAGCTTTGCAGACCAGGCTTGTTAAGCTTATGGGGCGGTAATTACCAGGGTCCGTAGAAGCACCGCCTTTGTGGAGTGGGACCACAGTTGCCGTACGCCACTCTTTGGGTACGTATCCTGTGGTAAGGCTAAGATTAAACAGCAGCCTTATGTGTGGGTTTAGTTCCTCATTGAGTTCGTGTAGCACACAGCCGGGGACACCATCCAGTCCCATTGATGCTGTGTTTTTAGCTTTAGAGAGAGCAGCTCTCACCTGGGCATTTGAGATGATTGGGAGGCTACACTCTGCTGGGATAGATATTTCTCCTTTTGGGGGGGGGGGGGAGAAATTTTCACTGAACCTGTCTGCCAGTATGTTTGCAATGTCTGTGGGTTCAGTGATTTTTGTATCATTTTGGACTAATTCTGAGCATATCTGGGAGTTTCCACCCAGATTTCTAACATAGCTAAAGAAGGCCTTATGATTGTCTTTTGAGTCCTTGGCGATTTTTCTCTCAAAGTTGGCCTTGGATGATTTTATGAGTGATCGTAGTTTTTTACTAGTATAGATCAGAGATGTCTTCCCTTTTAGGGATTTTGCTCTATCTTGTAGTAGCTTTCTCTTCTTGTTGTAAAGTTTGTTTATGGCTGGGGTCCACCAGATTGGGCGCTTGCCTTTGGTGGAAAGGGTCTTGATTTTATTTGGGATTGCTTGATCCATGCAATCCTGGAGGTGCTCGTAGAAAGCATTTGTAAGGGATTCAGCAGCGTGGGTTGTGGTTTCCAATGGCTCAGGGGCCTTGAAGGGTACCACACCAGTCTTAAGAAGTGTGAAGTTGGCTTTTGAGAAGTTTTTCACTGTGGTCTTTTTTGTTGGGGGTGGGGGTGGGATGTGGATCTCCATTGAGATTAGTTTATGGTCTGATCTCACCAATGAGGGATATACTTCCGGTGTGGAGCATTTTGTCCCCATGTTTGTCATGATCAGATCTAGTATATTTTCACCTCTTGTGGGAATGGTGACAAGTTGTTCCATAGCATTTGAGTTTATGAACTCCAGGAACCTTTGGGCTAGGGTATTGGGGCTTGAGTAATGTTCCCAGTCTATGTTTGGGTAGTTGAAGTCACCCAATATGATGGTGTTTGGAGAGACATTTATACTCTCCAGTGTCTTCAGGAAGGCTGTGTGGGGTTCCTGAGTTTGAGAGGGTGGCCTGTAACATGCTACAAACTGTAGAGCAGTTTTGCCTATGGTTAATTGCACCTGAATGGTCTCTGATGCTTCGTGAGTTGCCACCAGCCTGGAGGTGTGGGTATCCTTGATGAATATGGATACACCCCCTCCTTTTGTGGTACGGTCCGGGTTTTGGGGCCGGAATGCATGAAATGAGGTAAAACCTGATAGTGCCGGGGTGCTCAAAGGAGCCTTGAACCAGGTTTCAGTCAAAGCACAGACATCAATGTTCTCCATACTGAGGAGGGCTTTGAGGGCGTGCATCTTGAGATTTAGACTTCTGGCATTGAGCAGCATTATCCTTAGTTTTTTTCCATTATTGTTTTCTAGGGCGGTGGGTTTAGAATTTGAGCCTTGTCTAAAAAAGGCACTATGGGGGTGGCAAGAGCCTTTGCCAATATCCGGAAACCCAGGGGTGACAGGTGCAAGCCGTCCCTTGCGAAGCAGCGTGGCTTGTCAAGCATGTCATTCCAGGCAGACAGACATTGGATCCCCTAGAATGACACCAGAAATTAAGCCAATTATTAAAACTGATCATTTTGTCTCTGTAGCTTTAGTGGGAGTTGTACTGGAGGAAATGGTATAGAACTTTCCATCTGACAGCTGTCAGGTTTTGAGCACACTTTTATGCTGACCAGCCAAAACTGAGAAAAATGCCATTTAAACTCATTCTGCCTCCCTGCAGCCCCAAACTCCTACATCTATATAGACCTGTGCTGGGGCTAGTCAGAGACCCCAGTTCTGCATTATTTTACTACGCTAGTAATTGATATATTTCTGTGGGTGAAATCTTGAACGTATACATAATATGGTGGTTAGTACATAGCCTTGTTGTGTTAGCTATGTTTGTTACTTTGAATTTAAACTCTTTCAGTATGGTGCAAGTTGTAGTATCAAGTGACTGTGTAGCCATGTTCTGTATGTTGTGACTGCTGTGTGTAATTTTTTGTGCAGATTTTTCAGTGAATTTGTCCTTAATTTCTGATGTGCACTGAGCAAAAAGGATCCATCTCACTGTAGATGGAATCGGCTAGCATGCTCATGGAATATGCAAGTTCATAGGTTGGTACTAGGCTATCGTCCCTAGGGCCTATACAAGCCTAGTCATAACAATTCCCTGGATATTTCTTCCCACAATATTTACTTCCCTGGACCCCTGTCTAGCAGGGCAACTGACGTGATCCCCAGGGTGAATTTCCTATCTCCCATCCAATCGTCAAGGTTCCTTTTGAAGAGGGCCAAGGAGGTGCTCTGCTTGACATGTATGGGCAGTCTATTCCAGAGTATGGGGAGTCTCGGCTCTGAGGGATTGGGATTTCTTTAAGTGGAGCATCTCCAACAGCTCAGGGTTTGGCATGGCCTAGTATGTTAAGCAGAGATCGCCTCTGAGTAGGCGATATGCCACAGAGTATAGCTGGAGATTTTTTAGATGGTCAGCATAGGGCATCTGCTTTAGGCCTGTGATTCTTTTAGTGAGGTATTTCTGCAACCTTTCCAGGTGTTGCAGATGTCTTGTGAGGTACATGCCAAGCGAGGCGTTGTACTCCATAATGGGTCTAATGAGGGATGAGTACAGTGGGACAATGACCTCCTTTTTTCTGGATGAAAATCCCTTAGTGATGAGGTGTGCCACATAGGGTTTCCTGACTGTTGTGGCGATGTGGTTATCAAAGGTGAGACCACTGTCCACCTGTGTCCCTAAGTCTCTCATCACACTTTCGGTGTTTAGTGTTCTGCCATCTATGCGGTAATTCATGGGTACATGGTTTTTCCCTAAGGGGATAACTATACATTTATTGGCATTAAGCTTAAGCCCATGGCTCTGGCACCAAGCATCTATTTCTGTAAGACCCTTTTGTAGAATATCCACATCATTTGGGAATTCAAGTCATCTGCAAACCTTATTAGCCAGAGTCCCTTAGTGTTGGCCTGTACTTTAGAGAAGTAGATGCCAAACAAGAGTGGTCCCAGGACTGAACCCTGAGGTACTTCACTTGTCTGGAGCTGGATTTGGAGTCCACTACTTTTATAGTCTGGGTTCTGTCAGTAAGCTAGTTGGCAACTCATCGAGTGATGTAGGGATTTATGCCCAGCTTAGTAAGTTTATCTATGATTCCAGAGTGGGGGGTGGTGTCAAAGGCCTTGGCGAGGTCCAGATAGGCTGTGTGGACCACCTTACCCTTGTCCACAGCTCTGGAGACTGATTCAAAGAAGTCAATCAGGTTCATGAGACAAGATCAGCCCTTCACGAACCCAAACTGGGTAAGGTCCAGTGTTTGAAGCTTGCCAATGTCTTTGTTTTTAAGCCCTTGCAGATCAAGCTCATCAGACTGATGACGGTAGTTCCTGGGATCCAAGGTGGATCCCCCCTTGTGGAGTGGGATAACTGTAGCTGTGCACCACTCAGTGGGCACGAAGCCTGAGGTGAGGCTATGATTAAACATGACACTTAGGTGAGGTGCCAGTTCATTTTGTAGTTCATGTAGTACACAGCCCGGGATGTCATCTGGTCCCATGGATGCTGTATTCATAGCTTTGGAGAGTGCAGTTTTGTACCTGTGTGGCCATGATTACCGGAATTTGGAAATCTTTTGGTATTGAGATGGGCCCTGTAGGGGGTGAGAGGGGGGTGAAGTTGGCACTAAATCGATCTGCCAGGATATTGGCAATATCCTTGGGATCAGTATATTTAATGCCTTTCTGTTGTAGCTCAGAGCATTGACATTTAGATTCTTGACATAACTATAGAATGTCTTCTGGTTGTCTTTGGGATTTTGGCAATTTTATTTTCGTAACTAGCTTTGGAGGATTTTATGAGGGAGCTCAGCTTCTTACTGAGGCTGGTAAGGGAGTTTTTTGCATCCTGGGATTTTCCTCTTTTCTGCAACAGTTTTTTCCTTCTGTTGTATAATTTGTTTATGGCAGGGGACCACCAGATTGTCTTCCTTTTTTTGGAGGAGAGCATCTTGATTCTATTTGGGATGGCACGATTTATGCACGAGTGGATGTGCTCGTACAGTGCCTTTGTGTAGGATTCAGCAGTCAAATTTTCAGCTCCCGTCTGCATGGGTGTCATGAAGTTTGTCACTTCTGACTTGAATAGCATGAAGTTGGCTTTGGAGAAGTTTTTTATGGAGGTTTCCTTACTGGGGGGTGGGGTTGGGATGTGGATGTTAAGGGTTTTTAGCTTATGGTCTGACCTGGAAAACGAGGGGGTGACCATAGGTGCGGAGCATCGATTTCCCATGTTGGTAATGACCAGATCTAGGATATTGGAGCCCCTGGTGGGACTATGGATTAGTTGATCCAGGGCATTGGAATTTGTTAATTCCAAGAACCGTTGGGCAAAGGTGTTGGTACACCTCTTTCTTGGAAGTTCTTTCCTGTACTGATGATGGCATACGTTGTATTGCATGGATGCTATGCACTGAAGTACTGATTGCTTTCCACTGAAGTAATGCCTTGGCAAAACAGTATAATTCATCTGGTTGCATAAATGCTGTGATACATTGCACATTCCATATTTGTGGAGATATAACCATAGAAAAGTTGGGTGTATAGGTGGCGGTATAGAAGGTCATTCTTCCAAGTGGAAAAATATCCAACTTCTGAAGTTATTGTAGAAAAATAGTTCATGTGTTAAACAGTCGAATTACTGAAGTGCAAAAGGTTGTGTTTTTAATGAGAAATGGCTTGTTTGTGGCTGAAAAAGCTGCAACTCTAATGACCTTGCTACCTTAAAATCCACGATTCATGTAGACTTCATGGTGTTCTAGGTTTGATCCATGTAAGTATCACAGTCTGGGTTAGATGCCTCATTTTGGGATGGAGTGTCAATGGAATTCTGTCAAGGATACTTGTATGAACTAATGGGCAGTTGTAAGATTCTCAGAAGTAATTGGTATTTGTAAGACAGTCAGAGCCACAATTTGAGCTGCATGGATGGTACTGGCATCAAATGCAGACTTTTGTATTTTTAGGTAGAGTTAAAGGCTATAAGTCAAATCTTGAGCATGTAGGCCCATGGGATTACAGAAAATGGATCTTATTACTAGTTCAGGCAGACTTTTTCATTTAGCCTGACAGTGCTGGCTGTCTTGAGTGTTGATTGGCCAGAGGAATAATGGGATTTATTAGACTATTATTGTAGATTGGTACCCTAACTGTTAACCTTCAGTCCAGTGAGAATTATCTCTATAAAACTACTATGGAATTGTTCTCTCACATTGTACAGATACTGTAATAGTCAATTGTAAGTTCCTTGGCAAAATCTCATCTGCTCCCAGCACCTTAATCTTCCTCAGAGCTGCATACCCTTTCCAACTTCTCTGCTGTTTCTTTACCGTTCTGTGCTCCCCTTGTCCACTGCCTTCCTAGACTCGTACCCTCATTTGTTTCTTTCCTGTCATTCCCAGCCTATTTTTACCAGGTCTCTTTCTGATGCCTTCCTTTCCTTGTACACTTGCAGAAATCTTCATTCCATTTTCATTATTTGCTGTTTTTTCTTCTGTTTCCAGTTGTCTTTCTAATGCATTTTGTTGCTTTACTTTTACACTTTCCCAATAACCCCCTTCCGTGTATGATCCTTGCTTTTCCTTTATTGCTGGTATCATTTCACTAGTAAACCAGACTGGTTTCTTTTTCTATCTTTGTAACCTTTTTCAGAACTTCTGCATATCACATTTTCATAATTTCCCAAAGGTCATCACTCCTTTATTCTCCTGACATCTTTCCAGCTCACCATTTGTTATTTTAATATTCTAAATATAGCCCCTCCAATAAACTGTCTGTAATTCCAGGCAGTGATCTTTTTGTCACATGGTTACTCAGTGATGATCACACTAAGATCTGTCCCCTCATTCCCTTGTATATTGAGTCAGATTAAAGATTCTTCTTTTCCTGGTTCTTACCAATTCCTTTTGTTTGAACCCTGCACTGTCAAGCACTTCATTCAGACTGCCCTAATGGCACACTTTAAAGGACAGAATGCCCCAGTATGTCTCTGGCAGGATGAGGATCCAATCATCACAGCTACCCTTTTCCTGCAAGTCAGTCCATTTGATTTCATCTTTGACTAGCATGCCATTCCTTGTATTTGCAGTAGGTGGCTGCAGGGTTCATTATAGCAGATTTTCCATTTTGCTGTAACTTTACTGATATGAACCTTATTTTAGCACTCACTTCCTCCTTGCCATCCGATATGATCCTAGTTATTCTCTACACTCCAGCTCCTCTTCCCATAGCCCTTCCTTATGTCTACTTCCATTTCTCTACCATCCGACCCATTCTGCTTCCACGAATATTATAAATGTCAGTACCACCTTGTCCCACCCCCTCTGTCAGTGTCCCTGATCTCCATTATTTCAATCACTTCAACCTCACTTTACAAGTTGGATGTATTTTATACTTTTTGATCTATTGAACATAGGGCAATATTGTCCTGCTTTCACATCTCCTTACTCTTTCCGTTCCAACCTTATAAAATGTTTTTGATCTTATCTTCTGACTTTCTCTCTGGATCTCTTCTGTTCATAAATAAGTGTCTTTACTCTGGTTCTTCTTTCTCTATTTCTTACATACTCAGCCAATCCCTTTCAGGATTTCTCCTCCTTATTTGCATCTGACTGTTAAGGATTACCATTTCCTTTCATCTCATGCTACTCTTTCTCCTTTTGTTTTGTCTGTAAATATAATCTTTCTGATACTTTATTCTCTGCAGCCTTCTTTACAGTCTTCCTGCCATCTAGTTTTACTGTCTTCCTTTAACCCCGGCATTCTGATGTTTTTTTTAACTCACCTTCACCTGTATCCCTCCTTTCCCCTACCATGTTTTGCTTTCCATGATGAGTTGTTCGCTTACCCCCCCTTCTAGTTTAAAGGCATACTTCAATGTGCGTTTTGGCCCCTGTTTTAACAGCACAGTTCCATGGGACCAAATTGAAACAGTCCTGTTGAAAAGCTTCTTGTATTCAAAGGCACCCAGACTCCCATTATTTCTATTGTTGGTTTCACACCCCACTCCTTCATTCAGCATTTAAACTGTCTAATCATCTCCATGCTGTTACTGCAGGTTTTGACATGTGACCCAATTCCTACATATGGCTAGTGCCTCTCCTCTTGTCTCCATTGCACCTTCTATGGCCACATCCACCAGGTAACAGGGGCCCATATGGACTATTTGTCATCAATCCTCTACTTGTGTCATTAGTTTGGTCACTGTAAGACCCCCCACTCCTGGTAACGGTTAGGCCGTGAACCTTGTCTACTTTCACCAAGCTTTTCTTTCTGTGCTCCTGCTCCCCATCTGAAATCTTAGTGAATGAGGTCTGTGCTGTCCTGTAGCTCCTTGCTTCTTCCAGGCTATGTCAACCTGCTATTCAGTGTTAGATTTAACTGACCTGTAAGTACCCTAACTCTTCATTCTGGCTAACTCTTCATCCTTATCTGGTAGTACCCCTCCATGCCTGCTGCCTCCTGTCTGACCATCATAGGCTTTGTCCACTTCATATCATTCATCAGTGCTGTATGTCCCTGTTTCTCTACCTTGGCTTCTTACTCTGGTATATCTTTAACTGCCTCTCTCCTTCCTTGATTCCAGACTCTCATTATTACCTGCTTCCCTCTGCTCTCCTTCAGTTGGTTCCTCAACTTGCCTGTGTTCCTCTCTCTCTGCCAATGTCCTCCGGTGAGTATTCTGTGTTTTCTGCCCGTCTTGTTTCCTGTCACCTTTTTTGTCCTGCACCAGTGCTGCTGTCTCTGTCTCCCATAGTTTCCTCCGAAGTTACCCATACTCCTGCTGATTTCCCATCCCTTGCTCTCTTAAAGCTCACAAGTGATACATTTGCCCTACTCCTTGAGCACCTGACCTACTCCTCTCCTCCTGCCCACTCCCCTAGCACCAGACCTACTTCTACTACCCTCCTCCTGCCCCACTCCCCTAGCACCTGACCTACTCCTCCCCTCCTCCTGCCCCAAGCACCTGACCTACACCTCCTCTCCTCCTGCTCCAGACCCCGTGCACCTGACCTACTCCTCCTGCTCCAGACCCTGTGCACCTGACCTACTCCTCCTCTCCTCCTGCCCCACACCCCTGGCCTACTCCTCCTGCCCCATACCCCGAGTGCCTGACCTACTCCTCCTCTCCTCCTGCACCACACCGGATCTACTCCTCCTTTCCTGCCCCACACCCTGAGCACCTGACCTACTCCTCCTCTCATGCTCCACACTCCAAGCACCTGACCTTCTCCTCCTCTCCTCCTGCCCCACACCCCGAGCACCTGACCTAACCCTCCTCCTTTCCTGCCCCACACCCTGAGCACCTGACCTACTCCTCCTCTCATGCTCCACACTCCAAGCACCTGATCTTCTCCTCCTCTCCTCCTGCCCCACACCCCGAGCACCTGACCTAACCCTCCTCTCTTCCTGCCCCACACCCTGAGCACCTGACCTACTCCTCCTCCTCTCTTCCTGCCCCACTTCCCGAGCACCTGACCTACTCCTCCTCCTACCCCACTCCCCAAACACCTGACCTAATCCTCCTAACCCACTCCCCCAGCACCTGACCTAATCCTCCTAACCCACTCCCCCAGCACCTGACCTACTCCTCATACCGCACTTCCCGAGCACCTGACCTACTCCTCCTTCTGCCCCACTCCCCCAGCACCTGACCTAATCCTCCTAACCCACTCCCCCAGCACCTGACCTACTCCTCATAGCGCACTTCCCGAGCACCTGACCTACTCCTCATACCGCACTTCCCGAGCACCTGACCTACTCCTCCTTCTGCCCCACTCCCCAAGCACCTGACCTACTCCTCCTCCTGCCCAACTCTCTGAGCACCTGACCTACTCCTTTTTCTCCTCCTGTCCCACTCCCTGAGCACTTGACCTACTCTTCCTTTTCTCCTCCTCCTGCCTCACTCCCTGAGCACCTGACCTACTTGTCTCCTCCTGCCAAGCTCCCTGAGTACCTAACCTCCTCTTCTCCTCTCTCCCTGCCCCACTCCGAGCACCTGACCTCCTCCTCTCCTCTCCCTCTGCCTCACTCCCTGAGCATACCTGACCTCCTCCTCTCCTCACCCCTGTCCCACTCCCTGAGTGCCTGACCACCTCCTCTCCCCCTTGCCCCACTCCCTGAGCATCTGACCTGTTCCTCTCATCTCCCCCTGCCTCACTCCATGAGTGCCTGACCACATCCTCTCCTGTCATTCTCCCATAGCTTGTACTGCTCCCATGTTGTAGCCTTAGTCTTTCTCTTCTTGGTATTTTTCTCTGTTGTATCTCACCCTCATGTGAGATAGCGTATGGCTGCAGTGAATAAGAGTACTTTGCTAAAATGTTTAGCGTTCTACAATGATTACTGGATACTTCCACTTATTGTCTTAAATGAAACAGGTCACTTAAATTGTTGGAAAACAACAAGCAACATATTTATTTCACTGATGTGCTTCTAGCTTTAAACTACAAATGAACATACCATTTCCAATCCTTCTCTGTAAGATTATGCTGTTCATATCTATGTGAATGAGAACAAACCAGATGCCAGTCACTTCATCAAGGTGGCATATCAATTAGTACATAGAATACAGGAAAAGACAGGTTTACTGGTTTGAGGATTTTTGGCACATTTCCCAAAATATGTAGCTAGGCTCAGTTGTAAGCTCATATCCTCCTTGCTCATGACCAGCCAGTGTTCTCCATTTTCTGAAACTGGTCTTCAGAGTTATGCTAAGGCCATTTCAGACTTTAACTTACTGGTGCATTATCCCAGTTATTTTAGGTACATCCAGCCAATAATCTGGACATCTCATTAGTATAAAACATGAATATTAAATAGCATACATTTTCCTGTTTCTAGTAGGAATGTGGAGTACTACTCATGAACAAATATTTAACAAACGAGTGACAGAAATGCTGGAAAAATAAGCACATTATCAAAGAGACCATGTAAAATCTGTAGACTTTAATGAACTGTATTGCAAAATTCGACAACACCAGGTCATTGATTTCTGTTTCTGATAAGGGGATATGTAAAATGGATGCCCTCTTTCTTTAAATTGATGCCACTAATATGCTGGTAATTAGTGAGGTTTTCTATGAACTAGACAGCTTAAAAAAAAATCATGGGTGATGAGGGATTTTGAAAATTGTGTGAAAGTATAAATCAATCCTGAAAATAGGGACATGCCACTGACAAGAAGTGCATCATTTGCAGGGGAAAATCAGGCCTGAAAATAGGAACGCTCCTCCAAAACAGGGATAGTTGAGAGGTCTGCTAGTCTGTATTATGCAGTACAAGTAAAACAAAATGCTCTGGTAGCTGAATGAACTGCTGCAAGCAAACAGTCAAAATAGGAAAAAAAGCAGCAGTGCAAACCTCTCAAAATGTTAATAAGAATATGTAATAAAATAACAAAGCTTTCAAGTCTCACAGGACTCTTCTTCAGTGTTAAAAAAGTTAAAAGCTATAATCCTATCAATATATACAGAACTTTTAAATACAAGCCAGTGAATGAAAATTCAAGATATGGTCACATATCTAAAAACAATAGTTGGTAATAAGAAAGTTGGTAATAAAACGTTTAAAAGAGATTTCAGATCTAAAACCTTATCTATAATATATATCAATATGATTTTATGTGTAGAACTTATACAACTAAAAAATAAGAATATATAAAATATATAACATTACCTTACATATGTTTGTCTTTCTTTTAATAATGGTTTAATACTATTCTTGCTATTCAGCCCCGGTGGACGGTCTGCCCTAAAATAATTTATCCATCTATATTCTTCGACTTCAGTTTTATTAATCAGATCACCTCCCCTAATACCAACAAAAATTTTAATTAACACTCTAAATTTAAATGTATGCTCAATACTGCAGACACTAGTGTGCTTAAATAAGGCATTAGTTTCAACACACCTACGCATTTCTGACAAATGTGAGGCTATTCTATCCTTTAACTTCTGATTTGTTTTAATTATGTAAAATGATATACATTTTTCACAATTTGCCAGGTAAACCATATTTTCAGTGGAACAAGTTGCATGTGTGTTTAAAAATAAACTTATTTTTACAAATGGGTGAACAAATACTTTAGGTGAGTTAATAAATCTGCAAAAAACACAATTATAACATGGTACTGTATGATTAGTTGTAGATATAAAGAGTTTTGTCTTAATAATACTAAATTTATAACACAACTGTTTTAAATTTCTTTCTTGAACACAAAATGTGTTTTTTCGACAATAAAAGTTTTAACTTCATTATCAGAGGTTAGAATGTTCCAATTCCTTTTAATAACCACCTTAACTTGAGAAGTATGTGTATTATACTTGGTGATATAACTAACAGACCACTCTAAATTGTCAGATATGTGTTCATTCTATTGTATCTTATCTAATGAGTATGGTTTGCCTGCTTTTTCTCTTTCGATGATATACCTTTATTAATCATTTTGGCATTATATTTTCTTACAGTAAAGTCATGCACCATAGCATCCATTTATCTGTTAAACCCTTCTATAGATGTATTTAATCTACTGGCCTAATTGGCTTTTTATTAATCCTTTATAAATAAATCTTGTATGCATGCTATTGGCATGTACATATTGTGTGGCCTGTACATTTTTCTATATATGGTAGTATTAAATTTATAATTATTATATAAAATATTGCTATCTAAAAATTAATGTTACAATCAGAATATTTTAATTTAAAAGATAAAAAGTTAGTCGTGATCTGTAAATATTCAACAAAACTATACAAAGTAACAAAATAATCCAACCAAATTGCAGTAGCATAGGCAACCATGAAACATAGGAATGCCAAACTCACGTAAAAAGTATTAAAACACAGTCCTTTATTTGTGCACAGAGGTAAGCACTTTCACAATTGCTTCATCAGACCATAAAAACCCTACATTATACAATTCCTTATATACCCACCATGCAAGTCACTTATGCAATAATTCAATGATACATATGTATTTTAAGTTTTAAGAGGGCTCTATTGATAGTCTATAAAAAATATGAAGTCTAGATGTATACTTTGCCTTTAAGTTCTTTATTGAATTATTGCATAAGTGACTTGCATGGTGGGTATATAAGGAAATGTATAATGTAGGGGTTTTATGGTCTGATGAAGCGATTGTGAAAGCGCTTACCTCTGTGCACAAATAACGGACTCTGTTTTAATACTTTTTATGTGAGTTTGGCATTCCTATGTTTCATGGTTGCCTATGCTACTGCAACTTTCCTAGACCTATCTAAAGCATTTGACATGGTTCCACAAACAACTTATCTCTGTCCTCAATAACCAATCCTTCTCTCAATCAGTCACCAACTGGTTTCAGAGTTACCTGTGACCACCAACAATCCATTGTATGGCAGAATGACATATATCCCCAACTACCTGTCACCATAGGGGTTCCTCAAGGATCCATCCTTGGACCCCTACTCTTCTCTGTTTTCACCAATAATCTAGCCTCTGCCACCAAACATGGCACACTAATACCATACGCAGATGACTCAACCATCATCTGCCCAGCCCAGTCCCTACCCAAACTGCAAAAAGCCACACAGGAAGCCTTTTCCTCTGTTGAAACTTGGTTATCCGATGCCCAATTAATACTCAACCCAAACAAAACTAAACTACTCATCTTCCAACCCACCAAATATACTCAAAACAGCTCTCACTTTAACATCACAGCAAAAGGCAACACCACTATATACCCAACTGAACACACCAAATTGCTAGGAGTGGAAATAGACAATGAACTAAAATTTGACATTCACATATCCATGACCATAAACATAAAAAAGTCCACAAAAAACTAGGAGCATTATAACAGAAATAAGCAACTTCTCACCAAAGCAGCAAAGATTTCAATAGCAAATTCCCACCTTATCTCCACCCTACTTTATGCCTCTCCAATATATACCAACCTAAGGCAATGCAATCTAAACAAGTTAGAGACCTGCTACAACAAAATCGCCAAATTCACCACAGGGCCATCCTACCGTAGTCACCACTGTCTCTCACTTGCTGAACTGGGCTGGCTTGAACTACCTCCCCTCCTTCAATGGTATCAACACTCACTCACCCACAAACTAGTAAACCATCCACTAAATGTCCCATCCCTCCAGAATCTACTCCAACCCTATCGCACCACCAGACCACTAAGATCCAGCAACAAAAATCACTTGCAGATCACTAAAGCCAATAACTCTGCTGGTGAAGCATTATTCTCTTGCACCATAGTCAAATTATGGACCTCCCTCCCACCCACAATTACCTCCATACCATCATGCACCTACTTCAAAACTTTACTAAAAGCGCACCTAAAAACATGCTGGCTATGTCCTTGCAACTCCCAGTCTTAATATCACCCACCCCATCCAACCACTACCTTTATTTCCACTTCACTAACTACCTTGATTATAGCAAGCTCAGATGCTCATAAGCCTAGTACTTATTATACAGCAGGAACTTCTTATTGTAACATTTGTTAATGTCTGTTATTTACTTCACAGATAAAGATTCTAATTGTCTACTGATGTACTATGTTCTTCATCTGTAAATATGTTGCAAGTAGTTGCTATTTTAAATTGTTAATCGCTATGTAATCCAATGTAACTACTGTCTGTTTATTTTAACTGTCGAGCTTTTCTCCCCGGGCCTCCGCTGAAAATGGACCTATGTCTAGTCGGACACTCCCGGTCAACAAATTAAATAAACTTAGTTGGATTATTTTGTTACTATTTCCTCAGTAGCAAGGTATTTGTTCCATTGGGTGTTATTCGCTTTGTTTTAAAACTATACAAAGTGTTTACATCCCCTCCTAAAGAAGAAATATGTCCTCCACCTGTTTTTCCTTAAAGAATGTTGCAAAGTACTACCGCTAACACAGAACAGATTATCTCTACTTTACTAGTAGAAAAATCAATATGCTCACTAAAAAATTCTCTGACATTGTATACCTATCTCATTTGGGATTACAGTGAACAGTGGTTTAACATCTATGGTGACAAGCCACAATTTATCTAAGTCATTTATCCATAAGTGCAATGCAGATAAAAATCATTTGTATCTGTAATATAGCTTCTACTATATTTCAAGAGATTATGTAATTCATATTGTAAATTTTTTTGACAATGCAAATGTAATATAGCTTCTACTATATTTCAAGAGATTATGTAATTCATATTGTACATTTTTTGACAATGCAGTAGTAGCCAATCGACTTCCAGATACTGTGGGTCTCATTGGTGGTATCTGTGGATTCCTATGAACCTTAGGGAGCCCATATATGATGGGAATTACAGGATTCTCTATATATAAGAAGTTCTAAAGCTCAGGGGTAATGAAACACTCCATTAATAAAAATACACAACAAAACAATCCATCAAGATGTGACACAGTGGTAGAATATATGCAAATAGGTGAATAGAAAATAAATAATGCCACCATAACTCAGCAAGTACAATGGCAGGTAGCTAAAAACCGCAATAAATCCAAAGATAATGTCAAAAATCAAAACTGTTAAGCGCTTTCACTGAACACTGTCAGCTTCTTCAGACCATTTACAATACTTGTGCAAGTTCACGGGTGAATACAAGTCACACCATCAGGTTGTCCAATGAACAGCCTCCTTTCACACCACCGTGCGTTTATTCTGTCCTTTACCTTCTGATTTATTTTACCTGTGTAAAATTATGTCAGTTTTTCACAATTTTCCAGTTTAACCACATTTTCATTGGAAAAAGTTGCGTGTCTGCTAAAAATAAACTCCTTTTTAGAAACAGGATGAAAGAATAGTTTAGATAATATAAGCTTTTTACAGCATGCGTGAGAATGAATTATATAAAATGTTTTTGAACAAAATAAGTTTAACTTAGATGTAGAAGAAAGAAGCTCCAAAATGTTTGACACAAAGAAATGATGTCATTATAAAACAAGTAGATAAAGGGGGTAAACTGTTATTATGAATACTGAGGATTATGTTTTCTGGATGTTTTTATTATTCTCTAATGAATTCACATTTAAGAAGATTAGTAAAACAGAAGTGATTAAGATTATTTATATTGTTAAAACAGTTTTATATGGTTTATTAATGGAGTTTTCCATTACACATGAACTTTATAACTTCTTGTATATAGAGAATCCTGTAATTCCCATCATATATGGGCTCTCTAAGATTCATAGGAATCCACAGATAGTGCCAATGAGGCCCACAGTATCTGGAAGTTGATGGGCCACTACTACATTGTCAAAACATTTAGAATATGAATTACATAATCTCTTGAAATATAGTGGAAGTTGTATAAATGATAGAAATGATTTTTTTATCTGCATTGCACTTATAGATAAATAACAATGGCTTAGATAAACTGTGGCTTGTTATCATAGATGTTAAATCACTGTTCACTGTAAACCCAAATGAGATAGGTATACAATGTCAGAGAATTTTTAAGTGAGCATAGCAATTTTTCTACTAGTAAAGTAGAGATGATCTGTTCTGTGTTAGAGGTAGTTCTTTGCAACAATGTTTTTTTGTTTAAGGAAGAATATTACCATCAATGCTTAGGAGTTGCTATGGGCAGGCACTGCTATAGCAAATAGCTACATTAATTTAGTGCAAGCCAGATGGGAAGAAATTTATATTTTTAATGGCAACAATATTTTTTTATCATAAAGAACTATCCTTTTACAAAAGATTTGTGGGTGACATATTCCGTCTTTATAAGGGGCTGTAAATACTTTTAAATATTTACAAACCACAACTAACTTTTTCTTTTGAATTAAAATATTCTTATTTTAACATTATTTTTTAGATGTTAATAGTATCAAATTTATAATTATATAAAATAACATATATAAAAAAATGTATAGGCCACATGATTTGTACATGCCAATAGTATGTACAGGAGATACATTTATAAAGGAGTAATACAAAGCCAGTTACTTAGAAGGATTTAACAGATAAACAGATGCTATGGTGCATGACTTTAATACATTTTATTATATATTTTTTAAAGTAATGAAGGTATATCATTTATTAATTCTGAAAGAGAAAAGCAGGCAAAAGCTACTTTATCAGGTAATATACAAGAGAGAATTGGATGTCATGATAGACTCATAATGGCATTTCTTTATATGTTTGGTATACTAGTTTTTTGGACAGCATTAGATGTCATGACAGACTTATAATGGCATTTCTTTATACGTTTGGTAGATTAATTATGTTGATAGCATTATGACAAATTTTATGATCGATTTTAATGATTTGTTTTATAGATAGAGACATGTGGTTTGAAATGTAACAGCATTTTCTGGTTTATTATTTTTTATTGCCACATTCAGCATTATTTGCTTAATAATGGTTTTACGGCTTACAGTCAGACTAAAATGCAATGTAATTCCACTTTAAACAAGGGTGGGGGTATTATGGGCATGTGATGTGTTTTGAACTATTTAATGACTGTGTATTCAACTACATTTTCACTTCTGAAGAAGCTCGGTATTGACCGAGCGAAAACGCTTGAGACAAATTGGTTTTGCTGTTTTCATCAGTCAGTTTGACTGTTATTTTAACACATTAAAGTGTTTTGGATTTTACCAGCTTGTCTTCCTTTGTGGCAACTGGGTCCTGTGGCCGTTGGGCAACATAATATACAAGAGAGAACATACATCTGACAATTTAGACTGGTCTGTTAGTTATATCACTAAGTATAATAGACATACTTCTCAAGCTAAGGCCATTATTGAAAGGAACTGGAACATTCTAACCTCTGATAATGAAGTTAAAAAATTTATTGATGACAAACCATGCTTTGTGTTCAAGAAAAATATAAAACAATTGTGTTATAAAGATTTTTGTATTAATACTAAATGTATATATGCCACTCATAGAAATTATACAGTACCATGTTATAATTGTATTTTTTTTTTGCAGATTTATTAACTTACCTAAAGTATGTGTTCACCCCATTTGTAAAAAGAAGTTTATTTTTAACATGCATGCAACTTGGTCCACTGAAAATGTAGTTTATCTGGAAAATTGTGAAAGTGTGCATCATTTTACATAGGTAAAACAAATCAGACAAAGGATAGAATAGCCTCACATTTATCAGAAATACGTAGGTGTGTTGAAACGGATCTATATCAGCATTTCAAAAATTGAATAGTTTGAATCACTAAATGTCGAACTGACATGATCGAACTATTCAATTTTCGAATGCCAATACAAAAAAAACAAACAAAAAAAACTAAAGGGGGTAGGCAGGGGGGCAAGCCCCCCTGCACCCCCACACCCCCCACTACTTAAATATACCAACTCTGAGACTTCACAACATTGAAGTAAATGGAAATCTCCCCTTACAGGGATTTCTGTTTACCCGTTCAACGTTCTGCACTATCGGCATTCTCGAGGTGACAATATTGGATTCAATATTGTCAGTGTTCGAGATGCTGCTGGGAACCCATTAAAACTAATGGCTTACTTTTTAACACTAATGTCTGCGGTATTGAATATGCATTTAAATTGAGTGTTAATTAAAATTTATGTTGGTATTAGGTGAGGTGATCAGATTAGAAGTTGAAGAATACAGATGGATAAATTATTTTAGGGCAGACCATCCACCAGGGCTGACAAGCAAGAATAGTATTAAACCATTATTAAAAGAAAGACAGATGGACAGACAAACATATGTAAGGTAAACTAATGTTGTATTCTTATTTTTTTATATTTTTATATGTTCTACCATCATATTGATATCAGATCTAAAACCATATCTAACTGAGGAAGAGTCCTCCGAGAGCTGAAAGCATCTAAAACCATATCTAACTGAGGAAGAGCCCTCAGAGACCTGAAAGCTTTATTTAATTTTATATTTTTATTAAAGACTATATTATGCACTTTTTATTTCAAAATTCTGTAATTACCCAACATTTTAAATGTCTGTTAATAAATATTTGTAGTGTTTTGTATAGAATTTATTTGAACTCTTCTAGGTACACATCTCTGTAGGTATCATTTACTTGTATTTCAGAATATTGTGTATTTTAAAATCAATAGGCTTGGCAGATTTTTAACTAAGTCTAGTTTAAAATATGATTACAGAAGGCAGAAATGTACACATAATAAAGTAGTAATAGTACAAATTTCAGTAGATAAAACAAGGATACCATTTGTAGATTGCAGTTCTTTCAAAAGCTTTGTCCCTTGTTTTCAAACCATGGTTAACACATTTAATGTCAGCATCATTTTCATCTTCACTTTGTATCACATCTTCTACATGTATCATCATTACAAATGTTACTCGGTTTAAAAGAGGTTTTAAATTTTGAATAATTTCCATAATATTTGTGCTGGTGATTTCTTTAGAAAAGCTTGTATTGTTCTACATTATTTCAGGAAAATCTGGGTATACTGCTTCCATAGCATTTGCTTTTGCAAAGTTAATTTTGTTGCCTAAAGAATGCATACTTTTTTTCTGAGAGACCGTTTGCTTTCTGTAAAGACAAAGTTGTTTATCTATGCCTAAAACCTAAGTATTAAACCAAATCTAAGAAGTTCTTACCATTAAAAGAAGGTTCATTGTTATTTCTATCTTTTTAAATTTGTTTATTGAAAGTATGATCAATATAACACATCACTTTTGAATGGAAATTACATGTGTACAAGAATATCAACAACTAATAACATTAACATCAAAACAATCAACCTAGCAACTATATGCACAATGTCTACAAGTCAAGTTTGAATCTAGTCACATATTTAGGTAATGTTTTGGTTATTTATGAGTAAACATCCATTTGTTTAATAATCTGTTAAGTTTCATCCATAAAGATAATGAAGTCGTTATTCTAGTGTTTTTTCCTTTAATTGTTAATATCTCCATCTGGCACATCTCAGTTGTAATATTTTAAAATTCCTTCATTGTTGGTGTGGTCATGTTTTTCCAATTTTTAGTTATTACTTAATAGTCAAGTCTTTTAACATAGTTGGGTACAGCTACATTGAATAAAACTAATGATTTGCTTAGATTGAAATTGTCAGTAAAAAGTGCCTGTAAGAAAACATTAACATCCAAAAGGGTTTAATTATTTCACAATCATAAACCATGTATTGCCAATTTGCCACATCATCTGACTTTACATCTCCAACATTCAGTTTTTTTTTTTTTTATAAATCATCTGTATTTTATGTGGTGTAATGAATGCCTTGTTTAGAAATCTTCAGGAGAATAATCTCAATCTCAAAGATGTTGAGATTTGAGAAGAAGTATATATTTTTTTTCTCGCCATCACTTGGATGATAATTATTGATAAATACGAAATACTCCCAGTATTTCTCATCATGGAATTCTACTTTAGTTTTAAGTATTTTATAAATTCTAGATAAGTATCCTTTTCTGGGACATCTTTATGAATTGTTAATATTAAATATTCTATAAAAATTGTTGTATTCAATAAAGATATTCTATTCATTATTTCTAAATACATTTCTATACAAAATAATGATCTGGTTTTGTCTGTGGCTATAAAGAAAATACTGGGTGGCTAAAACTGGTTCATTTACTGTGGAGACTGCTACTGTCATTAATTATTACTGTAAGGTAAACTCTAGTGGGGAAAAACCCATATAATCTACACTTAGAGCTGCTTACAGTTGTGTTTGACAATTCTGGCATCTTTCTCAAAAGTGAATGCCTACGTGGTACATATGTATGCTCAGAAAACTGTAAAGGGTTGCTTAACTGCATTTATCAAATCTAGAAACCATATTTTGTCACTAATGATTTTATTCTCCCTACTCTCTGTGTCTAATGTGATCATTTATATTAACATGTCCCCAACCTTGCCTCTGAAAGGATCTTACAGATTGATGACTGGGAGGTCATGACAGTTTGTGATTTGAGTTGTCACCACTAATCCTGATAAGTGCAAGTTGACTTCATTATTAACTGGATTGTTATTGCCTTTGTTTAATTTTTTACACTGTGAAAATTTTGGAAACCACACGTGGTAGTACAAAGTGACATATATCTCCTCTGCTTTAGACCTTGCTGTTTTCAAGTTTGCTAACATTCACAGGCTGTCTGGACATGGTCATCTTTTTTCTTTCACAGCCCTTTATAAAAAGGGTAAGGAATAAGGAATTGCCTTTATTCCCATCTCTCTGTCCTCTGATGTGATTTTGAGTTTGTGTAAGTCACATGTTCAGTGGCTGGTTAGTTTATAACTTCATAGTATTACATTTTCTCAGTTTGAGTACCTTTGATCTATGATCATTATGTTCTTGTGCTCATATTACACTTTCTTCAACGTGACTTTTCTTTACTATTAGCAGTTTTAACTGGCATAACAAGTGAGCCATAGGTTCAGTTGACATTAAGTAGCCTTTTAAATTTCTTAAGGCTTGATAATATACCCATATCCAAGATGATGATTTATTGGCTAAGCTTGTCAATGGGTCTGTTGTAAAGTAACCAATATAAAAATAGTAATTTGCTATGCTAGTAAGACTCTTGTTTTAATGGGGTCTTTTGGAGGAGGTGATTTGTGGATAGCTCATGCATTTTTTGGTTTCAGTATCCCTTTGTATAAAAGTATAAATCCATAAAAGTAACTTTTCATAGTCTATTTCATGTTATCTTATTCTTTGTCTCCGAAATATTGCTATTAAAATTGAATCACAATATGCTTGTGTTTTTCTTTAACTTGTCTTCATCATTACTTAAATTCCTCCTCCTAGATTTACTACTTGGTAGAACTTGTTTTACAGTAGTTTGAAAAAATTTAAGCAGCTATGGTTTATTTATCCCTATGTTTATAACTATTTATATACTGCTTTTATATTTAGTTTATATTAAATAAATTGCACAATTCATACATAAAATCCTCAAGTAGAGGGGGCATTAAATCTGTCTATCTCTAGAAATATTTGTGTTTGCCATACCTTTATCTGCCCACATCTTTTAAGACAATGTAGGAGCTGAGGAACATAAGTGTTGATCTTATCAGTGTGTCCAAGTGTTTATATTTTTTTCTTAAATCCAGCTTTTTTGTGGGAAATAGTACACTTGTTATGGTTAATGATTTGTTTTATTTTGAGAACTATGCTCTACTTTACCTAAATACATTTTCTATTTCCCAGTTCCTAGAGAAGTGATTGTGTTTTATGTGGAACTATTGGTTAAGAAATACAAAATGTTTACAAGCTTTTCTTCTTCCATTTTTGCAATATTATAGATTAGAAGTGGTTGTCCTTAACCATTAAGTATGCACATATTTGCTTTTGACTTTTATTTCCTGTCTATAGAGCTCTCTTTTTGCTATCATTTGCTCTACACTATTATATGGGGACACCTTAGGTGTGTTAAAATTCTGAAATAAGGTTTTGCACTTCAACTATCTCGGAGTTGTTTCAGTATGTGTAATCTAAATTTACAATATTGCACTATGTGCCTTTTTGGCAGAATGCATTTTGTAAAAGGATACTTTGTGGTAGTATATATATTGACTGGCTCATAACAGAATTTACAAAATGAAACTACAGGCAAAACGACTTTTTAAAATAACCTGCAAGAAAAGACAAGGTAAAAAGTTATCATTAACTAGAGAATAATAAAGCAGTTATATTTTAGTTCAGAAATGTATGTTAAAATTGGCTATGAATTTTTTGTTGCAAAAAATTTATTTTACTTTTTTCACTGGTAATTAAACACCTTGCTACTGCAGAATGAAATAGCTTAATAAACAGATGTTTAATTGGTAATACTTTCTTAATAAAAAATAAATCCTATTGTGGCTATCTTGTTGAATAACCAATATAAATAAATAAATTAATATTATTTATACATTTGTTTACCTTAAACTTATCTAATAGCACTAAATCAACCCCTATTAATTAATGAACCAAGCAGGAATAACTTAAGGAAAATGTTTTGATATTATTATCCTCTTGTTTAAATTGCATTAATAAAGTATGAAAACACACATAATGGTAAATAATTAATCCTAAACTGATCAAAAATCTGTTAGTTTTAAAGATGTTATGTTTGATAAAAATATTTTTTGAAATTATCCTACTTGTAAGCAACAACAGAATATTAAAGCTTAGTATAATTACAAATTCTAAACTGATCAAAAATATACTGTTGGAGATTTTATGCTTGACAAAAAAGTTACTGAAATTGTTTATTCTTGGAAGTAAAGAAAAAAATTGTACCAAGTAAAGTACATTAACCAGTTAAATTTTATTATTACATTTCTTTATAGTCCCCACTAAACCAGAAATACTAAAAAGCAATCAGATTAGAAGATGGAATAATAAGGTTTTGTTTTACCAAACATAGCTCCAAGACATTAGTTATTAAAGTAATACTTTATTTGATAGACAACTCTTTTTTTGTCATAAAATGGAAGGATTTCCATATTTCTTTTGTCAAACCAATAAAATGAATGATTATCAGTCTGTTCACTGAATAGCACAATACAGGTTATGAACAATTGTTAGTTCAGAATTCTTCCTCTGACATATTGGCATTTTCTCACAATTCATGATGCTTTTGGATTTGCACTTCCTAGTAACAAGGCTAAACTGAATGGAGAGAGAGGGGATTTGTTTAACTGTTTAAAAATTATGATACATATTATTTACTTAAAATTCCTACAAAGTATAATCTTCATAATGAAGAATGAATTGTAGTCTAGCATCATATAAATTATGCCTAAAATACATAACGATGAGTGGATAGTATCACATAAATTGGGTCTATATCACATAGTCGAACTGCAATAAGTTCAAAATGCAATAACTTCGAACACTCAGAACAGCAAATTTTTTTCCCCCTTTAGGAAAAAAATCGCTGTTCTGGTACAAAACCAAAAAACACACGTACACTCTAAAATGTTCCTAATTTGGGGGGCTTTGCCCCCACACACCCCCACTTGAATATACCAACTCCGAGATCTCACCACAGTGAAGGAAATAGCCAAGCTGTGGAAATAGCCCGCCAAATTTTTTTCCCTGGGAAAAAATTTGGTGTTCCGCGGCTTCGCTATTTTGACATTTCGAACTTCCCATTTCGATGTTACGCTGTTCGGACACCTGTGTGTTTGAACGTCTAATATAGACCCATATAAATTATATAGCTAATAAAAATTCTAGAATTCAATTACGCTTAAATATTCCTAAACTACTTGACTGTATATCCTCAATTTTAATGGGAAATTTCTTAACAAAATCTTCTCTCCTTTTTATTTTATTTTACCTTTTTGTTCCTCCCTCCATCTGTACTGCCCTAGCACTCCAGTGCCCCATATTTATGCCAGGTACACCAGCTATCTCCTTGCCCCCTGAACTATTCTGGTTTGCTGAGGCAAGTCATGGATCCTAATGGTGTCCCAAATTCTTAGCACATCTCTACATCTGTCCTGGGGAGGGGGTGGGATTTACTTAGCCCTACCTGCTTCTCACTGCAACATAGGTTTATCCAGGTGGGTGTACAATGTGGACAAGTAGTGCAACCTGGTCTACCTCTCACTCTATAAACCACACCTCCTCCAGTGATGTTCTCCACCTCAACCAAGGATTATTTTGAAAGGTTATTGCAAAAAAACTGGAGGATTCCAGCTCCTCCTGTTTTTATTTATTTATTCTTTGCTACCCAGGATAGTCACTGAAGAACCGAGTTTGTATGTTTACTGCTACAGGAAACTTGACCAGGGCATCCCTCTAGAATTTGTGATAAGTGCTGTGGTATCTTTTTACATCCATCTGAGCTACCATCAACTAAAGCAGATGGTTCCACAATTTAACATCTCGTCCAAAGGATGACACACTTAAGAATGCAGCACTGTTTTTATACTAAACTGCAGTGTCAGTGATCCATCTAGGTTCCACTGCTTTCTGCACCAAAGGTGTGTGTGTGTTACCTGTTGCACTACTGAGACTGAATCTCTTAGAAATGTAAATTTTGTATATGATAAGGAAGTGCAAATACTAATGATGGAAAAAAAAAAGTAGGCAGATAGACTAAGTGATAGCTTATTAACCACCTTTGGCATAAAAGAAGGATTCGTGTGCAAGGGCACTCAGTTCTCATGAAAAATCAAAAAAGGATGACAAGCCATAAGGGCCTGCAACTCAGACACCCATCTGGTAGAAGTTAATGCTAAGCAAAGAACAGTCTTCCAGGAATGATGTTGCAAGGAAGCCGAAGCAGCAGGCTCAAAAGGAGCCTGACCCAGCTTCTCCAAAACAAACTTAAGATCCCAGGAAATAGGAACAGGCTTCCTGAGTGGTCTAATATTAAGGATGCCTTTAAGAAACTGGTTAATCTCAAATCTAGCAGCTAGAGGAGGAGAAAAAGGCAGGCAAGCAGAGATAGCTGATAGGTGGGCTTTAATAGAAGCACAGGCCAAACCAGCATTAAACAACTCACACAAATAAGAGAGAACCAAAGGAACATCCACAGTAAGTGGCTCAAGGTTATGAGAGACACCAAAAAGAAAACCCCTTCCATTTGGATAAGTAGGATTTCCTAGTCCTATGTTTCCTGGCCTCCTGCAGGACTTGCAGCACATCCTCAGAAAAAAGGTGTCTATGAGAAATCAAAATTCCACAGTGTCAGTTGAAGCATGGTCAGGTGGGATGGATAAGATGTCCCTTGTCTTGTATGAGTAGATCTACCCTTTGAGGTAACTTGTGGTGAGTGCCCCTGGCTAGAAGGAGAAGAGGGAACCAGTGCTGTCATGGCTAAAGGGGAGTTACCAACAAGATTTTGGGAGCATCCTGTTGAATTTTGAACAGGACCTTCAGAATGAGAGGAAAGGAGAGAATGCATAAAGAAATATCCCCTTCCAAGAGAATGAGAAAGCATCCACCTTGCATACCAAAGGACCTGGGACTCTGGCACAAAACAGAGAAAGTTGTCTGTCCAGAGGGGAGGCAAAAGGATCCACTTGAGGAGTAACCCACTGGTGGATAATGTCCAGAAATGCATCCTGTGAAGCATCCATTCATGGGACTGAGTTAAGGACATGCTCAGAGTATCTGCCACAGTGTTCTGACTGGAAGGGATATAAACTGCCTGAAGAATCATTGTGGCACTTGACAGCAAGATCCTATACCAGAAGTGCCAACCAGCAAAGAAGATAGGATCTCTGCTTGTTGATGTACAACATCACTGTGGTATTGTCTGTGAACCCTGAGAGGCCCAGGAGAAAGACGAGACTGAAAGGATTGAAGAGCTCTTATCTCTTTGACATTGATTTGCTTCTTCTGCTGATGAGGTGACCATACCCCCTGTACCTTTAGGGAGTCAAATGTCACCTCCCATTCCATGTCCAAAGTGTCTGTGAACAATTGTTGAGAAGAAAGAGTGGGGGTAAAAAGGGACTCCAAGATTCAATGACAACTGCAGAATCCACCAGTGAAGTTTTTGTCTGAGATGAGGAAGAAGAGGAACTACAAATACTAGAGGGTGAGCATGTTGAAGCCACACTGACTTCAGAAACCACTGAAACTTTCTCGTATGAAATTTGGCCAGAGGGAGCATTAGAATAGTGGATGCTGTGAAACCCATAACTCAAGCTTCCTGGCAGTAATGGACGCCAGAGAAAGAAGAGTGCAAAAGAAAGAAATTAGAGTTAGGGGCAGGGATGCAAGCACTGTCTGAATCCTGCAACCCAGCAAAACATGATCCTGAGAAGGAGCTAGAGAAGACCTTTTTTGTAATTTATAGTGAGCCCCAGTTTCTGAAGAAGGATATGGCAAAATGAAGATTTTTGTAAAAAGGTCTCTGGAGAGGATGGCTAAATCAACAAGTTGTCAAAGTAAGGAAAATTTTGGATCCCTTGAAACCTGCAAAAAAGCAATCACAGGAGCAAGGCATTTAGTGAACACCCTTGGGGCAGTAGAAAGGCTAAAGGGCAAAATAGAGAAATGAAAATGCCAAGAAGCAACAGAAAAATGACCTGAAAAGAGGATGGATTGGAATACAAAGATAAGCATCCTTGAGATCCAGAGACATCATATAGGCCCGAGGGAGCAAGAGAGGAAACACAATCTGAAGGGACAACTTCTGAAAGGTAGGTACCATTTAGTAGTGTTTAGATGAGAGAGGTCTAGTGTAGGTTTCTACGTCCCCTCTTTCTGGGCACTAGAAACAGTCTTTGAGTAGAACCCTTTCTGTCTTTGGGACACAGATCTTGAAGAACCTAAGGTAAAAGGGAAAGTTATTCCCGAGGAGGTTAAAGAATGCCCATAAAAAGGAGGATGGGATTTCTACTTCATGTAGTACCCTTGATGAATGATGATCCTGAGAGATCTGAAGCTACACCAGAAGAGAAAGAGATATGTGGCTGGGAAGAGACGCATAGTCACATAGTGCCTGGTTTGTCCAAAAAGGAAGGTATCTAAGTCCACAAAAACTGAGTAGCCTTAGCAGGAGGAGCTTGTTTGCCACTCTTCTTATGTTTAGTAGAAGGACAAGATTGCCTACGAACAAAGGCAGGCTTAGTGGGGTAGTTTCTCTGAAATTTAAGCATAGGAGAGACAAGCATATGTTTAATTTCCTGTAAGGCCTTGCCATTATCCTGAAGGGACTTAAAGCAGCAGCTGCTTCTCCAAACAAAAGTTTAGAATCCAGAGAGGCATCCATCAACTTAGCTTTAATATCATCAGGTGGAGGTTGAAGACTAAAATAAAACAGAAAATGGACTGAAGAAACTCAAGTCAACAAATTTATTAACCACAAGACTTTCAGGTAGAACCCTTCATCAGTGTGAAATACAAGAGTACTAAAACAATTCCATTAAATAATGCAGTTAAAAATCACATGACACAGCCTTCCAAATAATAATTAACAATAAACAATACTCTAATTACTAACAACACTCTGACTTAAAATATTCTGACTTAAAATATCATAGCTGACTAAAATATATGCAAGAATAACAATAACATGTAGAAAAATAATTTTCTTATTTTAATAATTTCTGTTTAAACTTTAAAACAGTTTTTTGGCTCACAGTGGTATTTATGCCAGGTTCAATATCAGCTTGTAAGCGAACTATCCATTCATATTCTTTCGGCTGTAATAGATTACCAATATCACCACCTTGTCTATTCTTATAAATTACGTCTATGACTTTAAACATGAAATTATGTTCTATACCACATTCTGTCACATGCTTTACTTTAGCGTTAATACTTCCTATATCAGAACAATGTTCAATAATTCTATCTTATAGTCTTCTACTACTCTTGCCCATACATTTCCTAAATGTAGCGAGGTATACTATATCTGATGTAGAACATGTTGCAAAGTTCTTAAAAATAAAAAGTCGTTTAGTTTCGGGATGACTAAAATCAGTTTTTGTTAATATATACTTGCAACAAGGGCAATTGTAGCAGGGAAATGTGCCATTTTTATTTGAAATAATTCATATTCATGTCTTTATAGCATAAACGTTGTTTGAGGTTTGAACAATTCTTGTGTGCAGATCCAGACCTACTACCGATAACATCCCCAAGTTCTGGCAATGCATCTAAGATGCCCCAATTATTAAAAATAATTCTTTTAACATAATCAGTTCTTCTATTTAAAAGTGGTGGTATATCGTAATGAAGTATTTCTTTTATCATGATCAGGGATAGCACCATAACTATATATGGTTTTGCCAAGTTATTTCTCTCATTTATAACCTCAAATCTAAGATTTTTCAAAAATTCACTCCTGTATTTTGAGGTTTTAAGAGTCAAATGCTAAGAGTTAGCAGATTAAACACTGACTATAATGCTTGCAATGAACAAATGGATGTTAACATACAGAATTTCCATCAGATGGGTTATCGTAGTGAATTTTTGAACAATCTTAGATTTGAGGTTTATTTTAGTGTATGTTCTTAACAGAGACTGAATTTACTGAAGGTTTGATCCGATTTGTTATTTTTATAGAGGATGAAGCCTAAGCCAAGAATACCTCCTCATAACTGAACCAAAAACAGTAGCCGTAGAAGAGGCATCCACCACATCATAACTACATTTAATAGAATTGCTAACGACTTGAGAGGAAGTCCCTAGCAAGGAAAGAACAGAAGTTTTACCCTCTGAGTCTGGAAAATGAGAAATAAGTTGATAAGCCTGAGAGAGAAGAGCCAACACATACCTAAACATATGGGTCTGATAATTAATAGCCCTAAAAGCTAGGGTAGTAGAAGTGTAAACTTTCTTTCCTAGCCTTCCCATAGTTCTGCTGTCCTTGTCGGAAGGCAATAACTTGGGGGAAGGAAACAACTGAGATGGCTTATCAGAAGCCACAGACACTAGAGTCATCAGCAGCAGGACATTTGTATAGAAAATAACAATCCTCAGGAACCCTATAACACCTGTCAGGTTCTTGGGGGCAAGGGGGGAAAGAATCAGGCACATGACAGGCATTGGAGAAAGCATGCAGTAAACAGCCAAAACAGGAGGAATAGCTGCAGGTTTAGGGGATTCCAACTACAGCAGCTCATAGTACCTCTTAATGGATATCAGAGACCTGAGCACAATCCCACGTAAAACATCCTTCATTCTAGAAAGTGTGTCCCCAAAATAAATTTCATCAAAAGGAACATCTGGACTAATAGATTCCTCCTCCTCTGACCCATAGTCCAAAGGAGAAGGAATTTGAGTAAGGGAAGTTAGGGATTCATTAGCAGAATCTGACTCACTCTCAGAAAAATCCTGGTCTCTAGGCCTTTTAAGAGGAGTAGAGGACCAAGAAAAAGCAGGAACTGAAACCCCATGAGGAAGCATTACATTAAGGCAGAAATTAACCCTGGAGTAAAAGCCTGCCAGTTACTTTGAGGATCCTTAGAAACAGAAGAAACATGTTTAATTTTTTTTTTTTAAGGGAATGTCCTGATAAGACTTTTTTGCAGGCATTCATCTCCGACATTCAGAGGGAGCCACGGTTGATTTTTTTCCAAGCAGCCTAGGGAAGTTCCTCAGTTTTTGGTTGAGGAAGAAGTTCCTGCTATGATTCTCAACTTTTATCCTGGGACTGACTCAGTCCCAGGATAAAAGTTGAGAATCATAGCAGGAACTTCTTCCTCAACCAAAAACTGAGGAACTTCCCTAGGCTGCTTGGAAAAAAATCAACCGTGGCTCCCTCTGAATGTCGGAGATGAATGCCTGCAAAACGTCTTCAGACATGCTGCTAGCCAGATCCTCAACCAGCCTCCAACATGGTCACAGTAGAAAAATCTGACAACACTGCTGGGTGAGCCTCTGGGTTCATAACAACCTCAGGAGAAATGCTTGGCAGAAGATGCCGGTCATACCTTTTTCACCTTCTTCCCTAACGGCTGACCCTCTGGGCAGGAAATCCCTTCCATTGCATCTTTAGCAAGTAGTTTAAGATGCTGGTTCTCAAGATACAAGGAAAGGGAAGAAAGTCGACTGCAAAGTGAATTTGGGACAAATGCCTGACAGAACAAGACGTATGGTCATGAGAAGCACCTAGGCAAAAAGGACACTTATCATGGCACTCTCTATGGGGAATCTGTTTCCCACACTGGCATTTATGCTTCCTGGATGACATTAGCCCCAAAGCACAAAAAAAAAACAAGGAAATAAATATCCAATGGGGCACATATCTTGCAAGTATAGCAAACGGGTGTAGTCAGTCACTGGAGAACAAAAATGTGTTCAACTGGCAGAAATGGACCCAGGGAAACAGACCAACGTTGTAAAAGATACTTTCAGACTAGCAGCAAAGAAGTATTGTTCTGGCAGGCCTGAACATCACCTTTATGCCCTATGGTTATGCAGGGAGCATTTGGTGACATTCGCCATACCTATAAAATAACAGGAATCCTTAGTAGACTGGCCGGATGTTGGGCTTCTGTGACAGGGAAACTTCCCATATGCTTTGAATACTGCAGCAGTGAATGTAAGGATGCCTACTGATGACAGTATTTGGAAAAAAACACAACACTCATGCTAGTCTCCTGACTCAGTCATTGGATGCTGCTTGTGAGGTAAAGAACCTTCAAAAGCAAGCGGAAATGATAAATGTTTGTTGCATTATCCATACAAGTGGGGTTTAGTACATCCAGCTCATTTCTGTTATAGTCTACAAGTTCCTTAGCAGCATACAAATATCCTTCATCTTTTGGCTATTTCCCTTGTTCTTACCAAGCAGCTAGAACATCACTGTCCTGCCATATATTTCCATCTGGCAGTTTATATACACACAGTCCTTCTAGTATCCCATACTGGGTTGGTGAACTTTCGATTGTCCTTTTTTTCTTTTTGTTTTTTTTTTTAACTGCTGATCCAACCCTGATATTCACCTTTGTGCCCCTTTTTTCTGTCCATGCATGCTTTACACTTGCAGTTTTCTTCCTTGTATGTGCACTAAATCTTGTGGTGGTACAACACTTTTGTTAATTTTAGATCTTTAATGTGTAGCTTAGATCACATTTGTCCACATGCAGTAGTTGAGCAAGTGACATCTGAGTTGTGTAGGAAGTTTATTTTATTTATTTATTTTATTTACATTGGTTTACCGGGAAATTCCGACTGGACGCAGGTCCTTTTTCAGTGGATGCCCAAGGAGAAAAACTCCACAACATGATAAATACAGATACAAAGTTGCAGCAATAGTAAACAACATTACAGGTTGTTGGCTTTAATATAATAACAAGATATTGATTATCATCAGTATATACAGTAAATGCTGCAAGTTAAGATGGTTTCTTGTCGTTTATAATATTAGTAACAAAGTTGTCAGACAAGATGTCAAAATATGTAAAGACAACTAGCTATTTCTGACTGTGGTTAGTAGTGGTGGTAGTATAGTTGGGTTAAGAGTCTAGGTGTGGGGGGTGGGTGTTAGTCTGGATTAAAACAAGGACAAAGCCAGTGCAAATTTAAGTGGAATTTGAGCGCAGTCTTGAAAAGGCTGCTGGAAGGTAGAGTAGTTATAGAGGGTGGAAGATTGTTCCAAAGTTTAGATATGGTACATGGGAATATGGCTTCTCCTGCTGAGTTTTTGGGTTTGACGACAGTGAGTTGATTTTTGTTGCTTGATCTTAGGGGCCTAGTGGGGTGATAAGGTTGGAGAAGGGTTTGAAGGAAAGGAATGTTAAGGGGGTGGTTAATAAGTTTATGAGCGAGGATGAGTTGATTAAAGTGAAGGAGTTGTGGGAGTTCTAGCCAGTTTAGTTCTTTAAGGGAGATACAGTGATGGCTGCGGTAGGAGGTTCCAGTGTCAAATTTAGCAATTTTTGTTGTAACAAGCATCCAGCTTGTGTAGGTCTGTCTGTTTAAGGTTGGTAAGTATGGGGGATGCATAATGTAGAGTGGAGATTAGCTGGGAATCGGCTATGGAGATTCTAGCCGCTTTGCTTTATAATTATACAAAAAATGTTGTTAAGGGTTTCCAATATTTTCCTTCTAGGTTAGTATTTTCTAGTGCTTCTTTTAAATTTCTCTTCAATTGTTCGTGTCCACATTTGTTTGTGTGTAAGACCAGGTGACCTTTAATGCATAATTTTTCTGACATGCTTTTTGGACTACCTTCTCCACTGTAAACCTGTTGGTGTAACTTAAAAAATAAATACAGTTTCTGGACATTCACTATAGTAATCTGCTTTGGCAATGGCAAAATGACAATCAAAGGGTCCATCACAAAAAGTTTCCACAATGCCAATGTCTTGTTTTGTTGTGCTAAATCAAGGAAAGGTATGGATTTAAAGTGGTGATATGTGCACAGTGGCTTTTTTTCATGGTGTCAACATTGCATAAGAGCGAATGTTAGTTTCCATGTATAAAATCACACATTCTCTGTTTCATCCATACTGTTCCTTGGTGACTTGGCTGGTATCTGCCCACTCTGTGTTGTTTCAGAAATGCATATGGTACCAGCAGACTATGAGAACCACAAACTATATAGCAATCCAGTAATGACTAGTATTATCAAATCCTGAGGCAGACATGGGACTGGAACCCAGAATCCTTTCTGTCCTAGACACTTGTCAGACAAGGCAAATATTTTTTGAGTTCTTCAGCTGTAATGGCAGATGGAAATGCCTGTGTAAATTAAATAAGTTTCATGTCCTAATATGTACACAGTTTCAAGAGCCATAACATTTTTTGCACCTGGTTTGTACCTTACTGTGTAAATGAAATGCAGTAATCTTAGCTGATTATCTGGCAAAATATGCATTTCTTCCCTTCCCAATCCTTTTGCTGAAAGAAGTGCACTTAGTAAACTATGATTCATCCACACAATAAGCTGACTTTCCTACAAGTACTTCCTTCACTTTTCCACTGCAATAAAAAAACTACATTCCTGTTTCAAGTTAGCCACCACATTAACTTTTTCTCAACATTTTGTGCAAGACCCTGATGACATTTGTGTCTTAGACAAGCACACCTTTGCTTGCAGTGATGTGGTTACCGTGATTCTTGATATAACAGTAAGCTGCCATGTTCTGATAGTTGTGCTGACTGTATAGTACTTAATACATAAGTTCTTTGGTTGATGCCTAACAATCTGACCTTATATTTTGCACATCTTTGATAACTGCTGTTACTCATTTTGGGTAGGTTGCTTAAGTTTGTCTAGTCTTTTGGTAATTGCTAATCTAGTCATCACTATATTCCACATATAACATCTTCAATCATAGCTGGCCAGTTGTAGGACTTTTGGCTAACAAATTAGCAACAACTGTTTTCTAGGCAAATTGATTGCTTTGGCATTTGAAGCTTTTTGGTATCATTAACTGGTTTTGGCACCTTGGTGGAACTATGTCTAGGTTGTAGGAATTGATTAGTGGAACTAATAGTTTGTGGTCAGTACGGAGGTGGAAAATTTCAAGTTCTGATAAGCATCCAGAGAATATCTCACTGGCGAACACATTTACAAGGTATTGCTTTTCAATTTGTGAATATCTCTCTTCAGCATCTGTTAGCATTTTAGCAACAGGCAACTGGATGTAACACTTGTTCATTTATTTGAAGTAATGCAACACCTAGGTCATACCTACTAGTATTTGCACTCATTATTAGGGGCTATTATAGTATAACAGTGCAGCTTATACCTCTCTACCATTCCCTGATTTCCAGGGATGTCCCTGATTTTGACTACAAAATTTAGCTCTGTCCCTCTTAATCCCTCCTAAAACTGGTGACTCTTGCAGGAAAGGTGGTAAATTATACTCAATAAATAATGGTAGTAAGAGATATAGATTTCTTTTATTTCAAAAAATGTATAGTAATTAACCTTGTTTTATTCTGCCAGTGTCTCAAATTAATAGTATTACTATTGTAAAACTGTCCCCTGATTTTTTTTCTGGGATTGTCCCTGATTCTGTTGAAATATGTCCCTGAATATTTGAGAGCTATAGTGCAGCTGTTATAATTTCTTTTACTTTAGTAAATGTTTGGGTTTAAACACTTTCCTATGGCCAGGTCTCATCTTTTTTAACAAGTCTGTTAAATGGTACAACGCAGATGAAACGTCCAGTATAAACTGTCCCAAGTAGTTAATTATGCCTATGGCTTGTCTTAACTCTTTCATATAAGATTATCATCCATAACAATAAAAATACCATTTAGACCATTAAGTAAACCAGTCTTTTTTAATGCTGAAAAAATTCAGCTGTTCAGATTATGCCAAATGGAAGCCTTTTAAAAGAGAACTGTCCAATTGGAGTAATGAAGAGTGTCAGATTGTGGTTTTCTTTGGCTAAGGGTATTTGTCATAGAACTCACTGAGCTGTTTTAAATCAGCACATATTCTTACTCAATTTATTTTTAATTAATTAGACCATGCAAGCACACTGTTATAGTCACATTTTTATTATATCAAGGCTTTGCATTCATTTAAGTCCTGTGTCTGCTTTGGACAGCATAGGAAATGGCACTCTCCTGGGTGTGGTCAAGGCATATGAAACCACATTTGTTTTTGGCTAAATCTATACTTGTTCTCAATTAAGCAGACCTACTTCACCAACCACATCATTACTGATCTAATTTTTTATGAGTGGACTATATGTACAGACCATCCAACATATAACCCACAACTAAAACTTGATATCCCTTCCACTAAGCCATGGCTAGAAATCTGCCAAAATGTTTGTTTAACTGTGTTTGCTTCAAAAAACATCTATAGGTAGCATGTGCAATCACAGTAATATTAACTCCTGTTTGAATCTTGAAACTCATTTGAGTTCCATGAATAGGAATCTTAACTTGCCAGCCTACTTCAACATCAAACACTGTAGAGACTGAACCCAGAATAAATGCTTGTTGAACACGTTTTTCAGTAGTCTCTTATTTAATCATTTTTTCTCCTTACAAACTTTAGGAATATGGTCAGGACTTTTGCACTTACACCTTCTGCTACATGTAGCACATTGCTCTGATTTAGCATAATGGTCACACCTCATGCATTTGCCAATCTCACAGTCTCACTGCTTTCTATGTTCTTAGTTTGACCAAAATCATGCAACTTTTTTAAATTTGACATTCACTTTATATTTTACGTCAACAAATAATTTACCATGCTTAAATTAGTTACTATTTTCCCTACCTGAGTCTGCCAAGGCTGCCTAAAAGTAAAACAAAAACTGATTATGTTTCATAGTTTTAGGCAGCATTTATATGCAACAGCAGGAATGCTTAACTGAAATTACGGTAGCTGTTAAAACTGAAATCTGGTTAGAGGAAGCAAACTATGTAAAAGATGAGAAAGGAAGTCATTCTATCAATAAGTCAATATCTGAGTGAGTTTTCCTTCTACCAGAACAGTAGATGGCTCAAGAAATGAAAAATGATGATCTAAATCCATTAGGTACAGATTTTTTAAGTGAAATGTATTTGAAAGGAACATAAACTGTTTTATTGCTCATTTCCATTTTATAATATTTGCGGGGTTTTATGTATGTGTGTGTGTGCGTATGTGTAATGAGTTGCACTATGGCAGGAATTGATAATTGCATTTTTTTTCTATACAGCTGTACTGTTTTCTAGAGGTTCTTTGACTCTGTAAAGTGCTTTCCCATTACACAGATTTGGTGTCTTATATCTTATGTCTTTTACCATTATTTCAGACTGTTCCTTTACATAATTCAGCACTTTGAAATTCTCACTAGCAGGGGTTTCTTAAGCTTGTTAAATATCACTATTACAAACTATGTAAAAGTGCGTGCCATAACCTAGTGTAGCTGTACTCTCTGGGCACACCCAACAATATTGTCTTCCTAGTGTGCTGGGCTGATAAAAACAGATATAAATGTTGTGCCCTTCCCATGCTAATTTTGACCTACGTATTCCCTCAAAAAGAATACCTTTTGTAATATAGGTCCATAGGTTAGTACTAGGCTAACTGCCCTTGAGGGGCACTTTAAGCCTAGCCGATTACCCTATAGGGGAATCAAACCCTGCACCTTGTGTCTGTAAGGTAAACACCTTAGCCATTCTGTCAACCTACCTCATTTAAAAAGATATAGTTCTTGTACAAATATGAAGGGCTGTTCTGTGAGCCGCCTGCTTCTCCCCCAGACCTTTTTATCACTCTTTTCCTTTTTTCTCTTTACTCCCCTAATCCAGTGCTTGGTTATGGGGGGAGGCTGAGCCTCTCCCAGCATTCAGTGGGCATGAGACATAGAAAATGATCCTGAATATGGGGCCCAGTCCAGGATGTGAAAAAGTTGGTGTGTATTGATATATAATATGGGTCTGCTTCAGATGATCAAAGTTTCAAAACTTCGAACATCATATGGCTGAGGACCAGATGATCAAAGTTTTGAAACTCTAAACATCAAATAAAAAAAAAGTTTGATTTTACATTTTTTTGCAGAGGGGCAAGCCCCATGCTAATTTAAATACACCAACTCTGAGATCGCACTACAGCGAGGAAAGCATAAATATCTCATTGTGCGCTGTACAGCGATCCCATTCAGAACATTAGAAGTTTCAAAACGTCGAACATCCGGTCCTCAGCCATATGATGTTCGAAGTTTTGAAACTTCGATCCTCAGAAGGGGACCCATATACGTGTGTGTGTGTGTGTGTGTGTGTGTGTGTGTGTGTGTGTGTTTGTGTATGTATATATATATATATATATATATATATATAATATATATATATATATATATATATATATATGTATACAGACACACACACACACACACACACACACACACACACACACACTTTCACATGGTGTGCATGCATTAGAGCAGTTTAGAGGATCACCCACAGAATGTCTTTGTGTTTTGGGATGAAACTGCAGCACCTGGTATAAAATAAATGCAAGACATACAGGTTTGTACACCTACTGAAAAAGGTAATCTGGGCTGCAACCTATAATTTGTTTTACTTCAGAATGGCTTGCTCTTTATTTAGGAAGAAAGATAGATGTCAAATGCTATGTTGAATTGTATTTTATTATATGCTTTACAATTTGAGTTGTTTAGCATTCGCTTGTATGACGTTTGTGATAAAGCCTTAGAGTAAAGGTTGAATTAATTTGATTTGGTTTATTTTATTGCTCACAGAACAAATTATCTGTTGTTGATCTTATAGGTGTTTTTGTCTCTAAGGTAACTATTTTTCATTGTGAAGGCATGTAGTGTCAGTTGTTTGGAATGTTTGTTTAACTTCTGCATTGTATAAGTATGAGTGTTATATGCTTCTATGGAAACCGATCTCATCAATGTTAGTAAGTTATGCAATACAAGCCCATGTGTATCTGCCTATGAGGTTCATGCAAAGCTTTAAACTCCTACCCCCAATCCTTATCAGAGAGTCTGGCAACTACCATTTTACACTCTTCCCGTTCTGTTAGTATCTACAAGGGATGTGTATTCATGCATTGAATCCTTTCTAGGCTCTTGCAGGAGGAAGTTTTTTAAGACAAGGTACTCCAGGTATTCCCCATCCTTCCTATGTCATGGTACTTCACTAGGTCCTACTAAAAATGGTCTGCCTTAAACACCCTATTTATAATTCCCTCTCTTTGCTACAACAAACTCTTATTCTCGACCTGTTTTATGCTGTTAAGCAGATTAAACAATAGTTCTCCTTGTTCCATTGTAGCTTGAAACAGTGTCAAAGCCTCAAGCCTTTCTTCCTAGCAAAGACCTTCTAAACCTCAGCCTCATTGCATGGTATGGCTTTCTTACTATTGAGTAATGGCCATATGAACAGGTTCAAGCTGCCTGATCAGTTTCTTGAGGTTACTACAGAGTTCATCTCATATGAGACAACTGTCTGCTGTATAAAGGATTCTCCCTTCCCTTTAGAAGTATACAGTGTGCTAAGCATGTTCTCAGTATGTCACTACCCTGGGCCAGGATGACTTCTTGCTGCTTTGTGACTCATTCTGCCTGGAACTGTATCCCAGTATCTACATAGCTGTGGGTTCATCTGTTCCATGCAGACCCCATGTGACTACAACTTCCAGATTTTTACCCCACAGTCCTAGACAGCTTTCCCTTTGTTGTTTGCTGGGTGGGTGGTTGTTTGTTTGCCCCCCTTGGGATATCATCATTTCTCAGCCTGAGCCCCAGTGTCCCACATTCACACTGGGTCTAACAGTTTATCTCCTACTCCCAGACTTGCTTCCAATGTGGTTGGGGACAGTTGTAGATTCCAATGGCATCCTTGGGGCACTGCCATCACTGTTTTAGCCATGGGGGTTCTTTTTAAATACCATACCCGCTCCCACTTGTGACTGAATATTTCCTGATTGTCTGAAAGCAGATTAGAAGCATCTGATAGCACAAGTCACTGATGGGGGACTGAAGCAAATGAATTGTTACAGACTATGAGTATAAGCACCTACTGCCAGCCAAGTGTTTATTCCAATGACACAGTATATATGTTCACATTTCTTAAATACACATGATGATGCTACTTTCACTTTGTACATTTCTGTTGCAACATCAGATAAAAAGCTTGGACTGGTGGCCTAACCACAGAGTATCTTACTACTCAGTGTTTTTGTCTTGGCCCTTTTATCCCTCAGTATTGTAAGCTTTTTTTCAAAAGCAAAGATTCAAAACATTTTTAAAACCAGATAATACACTAAAACCATAACTCAAATTATATGACATACAAGATACTGAATTAAAATCAGTAACTCATGCAGATAGTAAACCAGCTATAAATTTCATAAAGTAGTTGGCTCTTCTTGAAAACAGTGTACTCCAAGCTTTCTTCAGCTGTAAGGGAAAGACATGGCTGCCAGTGATTTTCAGCATTCCACTTGGATGCATTGCATTAAATATATGCATCGTACATATGGGCAGCAGGAAGAGCTAGAGCATGGACAAATGGGGTGCAGGAAAGGGTAACAGACTGGGCTCCCCCAAACATACCAATATCTCAGTATCCTTCACCCTCCCATACTACTATAAAACGCTGTTCAAGCCTATCAGTGTACAGACTATCTTCTTTTTTTTTTTTACTTTTACAATAATCCGCAGAGATTTAGATTTACATAAAACTTTCATTTTAAATTTAGAGCAAAAGCACTGACAGCCATTTGCTAAACAAAACATAAAACTCACTCTTGTATTGAACAGCATGAGCAACAGTAAACATCTACCCTCAAAACTCACATTTATTGAAAGTACATATAGCAAGCCATTAAACTAAGAAATTTGCTGGGATTCATAGTCAAAAGAATATAGAAAGACACTACTTAACTATGTGAAGGATATAGGTATTCAAAATACGGTATGTAATGAATTTGCCAAAGTCTTGGTTCAGCCTACCTGGATGCAATTATCCCTTTTCAGGGGCTTCCCAAGAGTACTGTTTAATGAAGTGAGTTTGTAAGAGTCTCACAGTAGACAAATAATGGCAGAGGCCCTCAAACCCTACTATATAGAAAGCAGCTTTATTAACTACTTCTATCCTTGCTTCTCTACTTAAGTGGCAGGCAAACTCTGTTGTAGCACAACACAGTGCATTTCACACCCACACACTTTCAAGAAAACAAGCTAAATTAAAAATGTGTTCACAATTAAGGTATATACATTGAGTTTATTCAGAAAGAAATATAACCACTGTCAGCATTCAGCAAAACAAGAAAACTAATAATCGTACCCAAAAAACCATGGTTTATATGATAAATCTCCTGTTTTACTGCAATTGATTTCTTCAATATACCAATTACTACTCTGGGATACAGGAACCAAGTTGTTGTTGTGTCTTTCGGTTTTTCCCGGTTAGGGGTCGCCACAGCAGAACTCCTGTCCACTAATGATTGGCAGTAGATTTTTACGTGCCGAGTTGCAGGAACCAAGTATTTATAAATAAACACACATGCACACAGGTATGATCATTAATTACAACCACTTATATGACTGTACACCTTCTATCTCTGCCTGAGATCATGTGAATGATGAATAAATGAATGTATGAATTAATCTCAGCTCTCTTCTATCAGAATCATATATTGCAAAAATAATAGCCCAGCAATATATCTTTGTTTACCACTGTTGCAACATGTTGTATTACATGGTTCTAACTCCCCTCTGCTCCTTCAACTTCTTAACTCAAAGAGAAAAAGATACAACTGAGAACAGATTTTAAATATCATTAGAAAAACAAGCTTTGCATTACAAAGCAACTTTCTGAAGGATACAAAGTCTGAAACTTTTATGCCTGTTATTTAATGAATGCAATCCACAACAATTTGCCAGAAAGCCACAACTTTTACAATAAACGTACCAAAATGCCTCTCAATTTTGCTCAAGAATTCTGGAGAAAGACAGAAATAAGGTGAAGATAAATTAAAAATATATATATATAAACCCAAAACATCTAAAACCCATAACATCGAATTTCATAACATCTAACAGTACAAATCACATGAAAATAACATCTCATCCACATATAATGACACCAAACTACCAAACACACTTTTTACTATGTTTCTGCAGGGGGGCTTGATACAGTGGGGTTATGAAATTAACTTTTTCCCACTGTAGTGTGATCTTGGAGTTGGTATATTTAATTTACGGTGGGTGTGGGGGGCTTACCCCACTGCAGAAACGTAGTAAAAAGTGTGTTTGGTAGTTTGGTGTCATTATATGTGGAGGGGATATTATTTTCATGTGATTTGTAGTGTTAGATGTTATGAAATCCGATGTTATGGATTGTGGATGTTTTGGGTTTTAGGTGTTCTGGTCTCAATGTTATGAAATTAGATGTTATAGGTTTTAGATGTTTTAAAGTAGACCTCTCTCTCTTTATATATATATATATATATATATATATATATATATATATAGGTCTACTGTATTTGGTCGAATTACACTTGGTCAAAAATTATTTCAGGCAGCCTGCTTCATTGAAAGCACATTTGACTGAAAGCACATTTGGTCAAAATTAATTTAGTTGAAAATGAAATATACCCCCTGCCCCACTGCAGTGTGACCCTGGAGTGAGAATAATAAGTAAGGGGGGGGTGTGGGGGGTGCAGCCTCCCACATTGGAGGCTGTGGGGGTGGTAGCACCCCCCCACATAATTGTAGTGTATTCACCATTATATTAAGGTGTATCCATTAAAAATACATTGCTGCATATATGTTCAGTAAAAACTATTTGCAAAATGTTGGGGGCCACACCCCCCCTTATTTATTATTCTCACTCCAGGGTCGCACTGCAGTGGGGCAGGGGTTATATTTCATTTTCGACCAAATGTGCTTTCAGTGAACTGGGCTGCCTGAAATCATTTTCGATCGTGTAATTCGACCAAATGCAGTAGACCTATATATATATATATATATATATATATATATATATATATATATATATATATGGTGTGTGTATAAATATAAATATATAAATGTGTGTGTGTATGTATGTGTGTGTATATGTGTGTGAATGAGAGGGAAGATAGAAGAATGGTGAGGATGCAAGGAGTAGAGGTGGTGAAGGTGGATGAGTTTAAATACTTAGGGTCAATAGTTCAGAGTAACGGTGAGTGTAGAAGAGAGGTGAAGAAAAGAGTACAGGCAGGATGGAGTGGGTGGAGAAGAGTGTCAGGAGTGATTTGTGACAGACGAGTACCTGTAAGAGTGAAAGGGAAGGTCTACAAGAGGGTAGTGAGACCAGCTATGTTATATGGGTTGGAGACAGTGGCACTGACAAAAAGGCAGGAGGTTGAGCTGGATGTGGTAGAGTTAAAGATGTTAAGGTTTGCACTGGGTGTGACGAGGGTGGACAGGATTAAGAATAAGTATATTAGAGGGTCAGTCCAGGATGGAAGGTTTGGAGACAAAGCCAGGGAGGCAAGATTACGTTGGTTTGGACATGTGCTGAGGAGGGATGCTGAGTATATTGGGAAAAAGATGCTAAGGATGAAGCTACCAGGTAACAGGAAAAGAGGAAGACCTAAGATAAGTGTTATATTTTATTAGTATAAGGCTGAAATTAATTATGTTGTAAATATGCTGAAAGAAAAAGCTTGCTTAAATGCAGAAACAGAGTTTAGTAATATGTGATCAGCAGTCATACTAAATGACCATGGCTTGGAAAAGGAATCTGCTGAATGGACATTTTTCCCTTACAGACTTAAAAACAGGATGTATGCAAGAGCAAAAATGTAAAATCTGCTTTTAAAGAATGGACATTTTTCCCTTACAGACTTAAAAACAGGATGTATGCAAGAGCAAAAATGTAAAATCTGCTTTTAAAGAATGGACAAATGACACTGTGGCAATGTGTTTCCTCAAAAATATGTTTTTCTGCATGGAAAACAGGATATGGCGCAAGAACAGATGTTCTTATACAAAGATCTAAATAAAATACAGGATGTTCACACTGTCAGAACAATGTGTTTCTTCAAAAATATGCTTTTCTGCATGGAAAACAGGATATGCTTATCAGCATTGGCACAAGAACAGATGTTTTTGTACAAAGATCCAAATAGAATGCAGGATGTTCACACTGTCAGAAAAGCTGGTCTCTTACAAGACATTGTTAAACAAGGAAGCTTAGTATTGTTTCTACAGGATAAGCAATTCTCCAAAATAGAATACCAAGAGGACTAAAACTGTATATAAAGAGCTGTATAAATCCAGTTATGTTAGAGGTATGGTAGGGACTCATTTGTCCTAAGGTAAATGTTATATCTCTCACATCATCTGTACTATATGAGAAGTAAAGTTGGAACAGTACTTTTAAGCTGCAATGTTTGTCCAGTTTGATTTATTATAAAATTTATTGGTTACTGCTCTTAGACAAGTGCTGCAAAGTATATTCTCTCATCAGTGTATATTCTGCAGGTTTCTGCATGCAACAGACTGTGAATGCAAATATAACCAGACTTTGAATTTTAGCAGAATCCAGCCAGCAAGACTGAGTGTCATAAGAACACTTCAAATCCATCACACCAAGCAGTAAGCAGCTCCATGTAATTTTTTCAGTGGCAAGCTAGCTTGCATTTGAACCTACAATCTGCATTCAAACACAGGGGGAGTGATTGTAAGCCCTGCAGAGGGTCACTTCAGTCAAATTGCAGTAACTAACATTTGTACGTATGTGCAACTCCTAAACTGAAGTATTCCAGTTTATGCAGCTTGCAGTAGTAAAGTTTATTAGACGTCTACAATCTGGAGTGAGACTAGTTCAAGAAATTCGCAGTGCCATAAATTCTTCAAGAAAAGGTGAATGTCCACCAGCACAGTAGTCCGCTGCCTGTTGTGCTTCACCAGCTTCTCAAGTGACTCTGAAAAATTTCTAGCCATCAGCAGCAGCAGCCTGATCACCTGTTTTCTTGCTAACTGGTAAGACTTTTTTCTGTGTCACATATTTAGTGTGGATGATGTTAAGATAGTTTGTATATTCTTAAGATAGTTTGTATATTCTTAAGACAGTTTGTATATTCTTACATAGTTTGTATATTCTTAGACAGTTTTTTTATTGGATAGTATGGATATTATTTATAATTCATGCAGGAGTAAACCAAACTTTAGTAAATTGCTATGTTGGTATACACAGCACATTAGTAAATGTAAAACCTTATTAGGGCAGGTTGATAGTAAGGCATTATGCAAATGTATTACAATATTTGACTGGTATCTCAAAGAAAACCATGTGAAAAATGACAAATGTTTAGTGTGTGCTTCAACAAAAACTGCATTTTGTGTATTATGCCATAAAATAATATTGCATCATATTGCTAAAAAATAGACTGTAAAGACAGATCTGTTCATGATAAAGAATTAACTAAGGGTAAAGTGTTTCCATTACATTCTGATGTTGAACAGTTATGTCCTGTCACCACATGTGAGTCAAATCAGTTACTGATAGAACCCCTAGTACATTTTGTTACAAAGGAATGTAGTAAACTTCTAAAAGACAGACATAATGAGTTCAGGAAGCTTAGACAAGTTATACACACTTCTTTTCAAAAGGGCATAGGAGTTACAAATTCAGCAGAACAGCTTACTAAAAAATGTCAGAAAGACCATACAATATTACAGGAAACTATTCAACAGCAGTTGCAGGATAAAGGAAATAAATTAGCTGAACTGACAAAAACTAAAAATTTCCTGCATACACAGTTAATCTGTGCAAAAGAAATATATTTCATAATATGTTTATGTTTTGAAAATGGTTAAGCATGCATGCTAGGATGATAGGGAAATGACATGCTTCTATAAAGATATACATATACAAGACAGACATGCATGTGTGTTCTTTTCATCTAGAGTACATTTGTTTACAATGCACAAAAGCAAAAGGCAGACAACAGCAAATATAAATAAACATATGTTATAATTGTATAGTAACACCAAACAGTTAAAGTTCTGAATTTTAAAAATAAATAAAATCACAGATGGTATTAGTCAAACAGTTTTTGTAAAATTAATGGCGGGACAGTTAAATAGTTAAAAAGATAAATAAATAAAAAAATACTGAAATCCATGTAAGCTAATTGTAATGTAGTATAAATGCATAGTTATACAAATCACAATCACATTAAAGGAAAAATGCTAAAAGAATTAATTATAGTTTATAGAGTATAAAATGTGAGTTCAGACCTTCCTAGACTGAATGAATAGTTACAGGAAATGTTGGAAAGATCAGATAAACAACAAGACTGATTGCCAGATAAGTAGCTTGAGTTTTTCTAAAGCATCATTGTTATTAAAACATAATTGTTAAAATGTTTACAGGCAACACTATTTGGTAATTGTAATAAAATGTCACAATTGTGCATAGATGTCACTGATAATCTGTTTGCAAGTAAATGTTAAAGAAAAAAAAAACCTCAGTTGCATCAAGTACAGCCAGCAAATGGGCTATAGTATATATACAGTTCAAATCAATTGTGCAGGAGGGAGTAAATACCTACTAGAGGTAATATACAGTGAAAGCTTTATTTAGTAACCTAATAAAATAAATGTATAACCAAAGTGTTGGGCTAACATACATTCTATTCTCACAGCATAGGGCAGGAAAACAGTGCTGAAGTACTACAGGGGGAGGGGCACTTTCTCAGTTTTACACTGACTGTATAAGCAGTTCTGCACAAGGGTCTGAAATAAAGCTACAGAAAAAATAAACAACAAGGGTCTGAAATAAAGCTACAGAAAAAATAAACAGCAAGGGTCTGAAATAAAGCTTCAGAAAAAATAAACAACAAGGGTCTAAAATAAAGCTACAGGAAAAAATATCTCATTCCTTCTTGACAATACTCTTTTATGGGGGGAAAAACAGGTATTAGTGTATTAGAAATACTGGTAAACTGGATTAAACCTGACAGGATAAGATATTTTACAAGTTGTTAATAGCTATCATAATGGTTATTATTATATTGTTTACAATTAAATTGTATTTACAACCTGTTAAATTGTAAAGCTATACAAGAGACGGTTTAAAAAACAAGAGATGACTTAAAATTGCTTTATTAAAGCTATAAAGAGAGAATAAAGATATGCAAAATGCATAAATGTTTCTAATAGCAAGAATGGTCACTATTTCAACATGTTTTTGACAAAACAATGTTGGTATAAAAAAGCATGAATATTTTAATTGCTGAGTATGTAGTTTAAAATAACACGACATATGCATTTGGTATCAGTTCCACTAGATATTTCTAAAGAGACAAACATTTTCCAAGATTTTGCTTAATATTAATGTTATTAAATTTGTAAGATTAGACTAAATGTACTTTACAGTCTTTGTATGTACAAATGTAGAAAATTTCAGTACAAATGATAGTCTTTGTATGTACAAATGCAGAAAAATTCAGTACAAATAAAATTAATGTCTAGTAATGAATATGTGTGAAAAAAACATATTTAAAGAAAACAATGGGTCCAAGATACCTACTAGATTGAAATGCATAAATAGCAAACACTCTGTGTAAATACATACTAATCAGGATACATTGTAATAAGTTCAAAAGTAATTTGTCAAGTTGTAATATCACTGGTTTTACCCCAGTAAAATAATTGTTTTCAAATATTTATTATCTAAGCCCAGTTCAGTATTTTACCAAGATGTTAATGAGCAGTTCGAAGACATGATCACAGTGTTATGGTTAAATTGACATTGAAACTGTATATTTTCAGGTATAAATGCTTGCAGAAGCACATGGTGTTAATTCAACAGTTGCAAAGAGTTAATGAAACAGTTCTAAGTCATAAATGAAATTCTATGATTGCAAAAGAATAAATTGATCAAGTTAAACTAAAGCAGACACAGCTCATAACTGATAAAATATTTTCACAGAATGGTCTGCAAAAGAAAAAGTTGTTAAATACATTCAGTTTTGGTAGTAATACTTTAATATCATTGTATTAACTATGTAAAATTGCATTTTGATTTATTGTATCAAACTAAAGGTTTGTTTCTTGTGTTTTCTATATAAAATGTTTTGAGTATGTTTAAAAACAGAGGGAATTGTTAGATTTTATTAATATAAGGCTGAAATTAATTATGTTGTAAATATGCTGAAAGAAAAAGCTTGCTTAAATGCAGAAACAGAGTTTCGTAGTATGTGATCAGCAGTCATACTAAATGACCATGGCTTGGAAAAGGAATCTGCTGAATGGACATTTTTCCCTTACAGACTTAAAAACAGGATGTATGCAAGAGCAAAAATGTAAAATCTGCTTTTAAAGAATGGACATTTTTCCCTTACAGACTTAAAAACAGGATGTATGCAAGAGCAAAAATGTAAAATCTGCTTTTAAAGAATGGACAATGACACTGTGGCAATGTGTTTCCTCAAAAATATGTTTTTCTGCATGGAAAACAGGATATGGCACAAGAACAGATGTTCTTATACAAAGATCTAAATAAAATACAGGATGTTCACACTGTCAGAACAATGTGTTTCTTCAAAAATATGCTTTTCTGCATGGAAAACAGGATATGCTTATCAGCATTGGCACAAGAACAGATGTTTTTGTACAAAGATCCAAATAGAATACAGGATGTTCACACTGTCAGAAAAGCTGGTCTCTTACAAGACATCGTTAAACAAGGAAGCTTAGTATTGTTTCTACAGGATAAGCAATTCTCCAAAATAGAATACCAAGAGGACTAAAACTGTATATAAAGAGCTGTATAAATCCAGTCATGTTTGAGGTATGGTAGGGACTCATTTGTCCTAAGGTAAATGTTATATCTCTCACATCATCTGTACTATATGAGAAGTAAAGTTGGAACAGTACTTTTAAGCTGCAACGTTTGTCCAGTTTGATTTATTATAAAATTTATTGGTTACTGCTCTTAAAGACAAGTGCTGCAAAGTATATTCTCTCATCAGTGTATATTCTGCAAGTTTCTGTATGCAACAGACTGTGAATGCAAATATAACCAGACTTTGAATTTTAGCAGAATCCAGCCAGCAAGACTGAGTGTCATAAGAACACTTCAAATCCATCACACCAAGCAGTAAGCAGCTCCATGTAATTTTTTCAATAAGGTTTATGGATGTGGTGAGAGGACATGCAGGTGGTTGGTGTGACAGAGCAAGATGCAGTGTACAGGAAGAAATGGAAACAATTGATCTGCTATGGCAACCCCTAAGGGGAACAGCCAAAAGAAGAAGAAGAAGATGATGATGATGATGTGTGTGTGTGTGTGTGTGTCTGTGCGTGGATATATGTATGTATATATATATATATATATATATATATATATATATATATATATATATATATATATATATATATATATATATATATATAATGTATATAAATTTAAAAGCTAACTGACTAATGGGTGTAGCATGGAAATGCATTTTCTGAGCAATAAGAACTATGAAACTCTAAATGACTGACATTATTACTGACTGAATTTAATCCTTGGGGCTTCATCAGAAATTTAATTTAATGGGGGACAAGACAAAAACATGAGACAAAATTGGAGATAATCTGCAAAACTTGGAGCAGATGAGAGGAAGATAACTCTAATCCACTTAAAAAGCTAACAGAATAATGTGTGTTACACAAACATGCATTTTCTGAGCAATAACAACTATGAAACTTTAATGACTGGTATTAATTGCAGAAGCGGGGCTCTTCTGTAATCTCAGTGAGGAGTGCTGGTATACTCTCTGTCAAAGGACATGTGCACAGAGACGTTTTCAGCACTATGTGGTTCCGACACTAATGAGAGATTGCAGCCATGTCCATTATTAGTCAATTGTGCATATGTGAGATTTTTTTATTTATTTTTAATGATTCAAAAGTGTACATTCTACTAACAGTTGCATAGCACCATGAGGCTAAGACACCTAGCCTAGAAAATAAAAATTTATGATTCAGGGTATGTGTTTCTTCCATAATTTTGTTTGTAATTTTTTACACAGATGCCACATCTGTAAATCAAGAATCTGTGTTCAAATGTATTGACCCAGGAAATTGAGCATTCTTTGCAAAATGGCTAAATTCATAAAGCATTGTTATGTAGCTAGTTTCCTTCCAGACAGCTTTTCTCAATAAATTTCATTCATTTCCATACATTTCTCCCAAAGCAACAGACAGTGCTAATCCTTTATTACTGATATTATATCAATTATTATTTATTTATTTTATTTACATTTGTTTACTGGGAATGTCTGACTGGGCCAGAAGCCCATTTTCTGCGGAGGCCCGGGAAGAAAAGCTCCACAGAAATAAGCAAAATATAATAGATAGTACAATAGTATCCATACAGTAAGATGAACAATACACATCATCTAGTTAGTCTATACAAAGTAGTGTTCAGTACAGTTATATACTACATACAGGTTCAAAAAGAAAAACGCACAAGCATTTCAGTGAAGATCACTGTGAGAAAAAATGAGTAATGTGTACATATTAAATAATAGTTATGAACAAATGATATTTTCTTTATGTATATTTTTGAGTAGTAAACACTGAGGAGAGGGAGAAAATGAGCTAAGAAGTTTTTATAGATATCTTGTCAGTCAATTATATCTAAGGGCAGCTTGTGGCTCTGGCTGCACAGCTGTACCCCCCCCCCCATTAACACGTTAAGAGAAACACCGAAGAGGGAAAACTCTGCTTACTGTATTTACCAGGCTGTTTATTAACAGCTCAACATTGCAAATTTCTTCTGCTTTCGCTAGAAAGTGGAAATGAGGCTCAGAAAGCAGCTCACTGGGCTACGGTGTGAAGCAGCGAGGAGATGACTCAGGACTGCCTTAGGTAGCCAAAGCAGCCTGACTGAAAGAAGAAAGTAATGGAAGAATTATGAGCCCGGGAGCAACATTGCTACTTTTAAGTAATGTTTGTAATTTGTGTGTGTCTGTCTCTCTCTGGTTGTGTGAGTGATGTATCATTTTGTTTTGTAATTGCACTATGCATGGCACTTAGCTTGCCACTTATCTAGCTTTTGTTACCTTCTTACATTCCTGCATATATTATAACAACCCAACATGAAAATATTAACAATATGTATGGGGCATACATGCCTTTATGTGGCCTTGTTGTCCAAGAATGTCTGCGATTTTTGTCTTATATTTTGGTCTGTTCCTTGTGAAGTACCGCTGGGAGGTGATTGAGGACTTCAATCACTAAACAACGACATGTATTTGAGTTTCAGATTTAATAGCCTTCAAAATAAAACATATCGATGTAAAGCCTGTTGTTATAGCAACCTTTCTAAGTATGTAAGAGCAATACCTGTTCCTGATTTTGGTCTTCTATCCCCCTATTTCTAGCTTTCTTTTTGATTCTTGAGCTAAGAGGTTGAAAGGAGTGTGAGGGGGTGCATTGGGTTGCGTACTGTATTCTGACATTGAGCTGTAAAGATACATTTTGTGTCCATCATTTATGTATGTTTTCATGTATTTGATCACAGCCAGAATTCTGTGGTGCTCAGTTTCAGTCATACAAGTGACTGTCATTGATAGCTGTATAGGTTTATGTTTGTGTGTATATGGATAATGGTGAGGGCTGGCAGCTGTTTGTCATTTTGCTGTCTGAAAAAGTTTTTGCCTTATATTTTGGTCTGTTCTTTATAATATTTGTGGTGTTCTTTTGCAAATCAATCAGGATTGAAATTGGTAAATAAAAGCAGACACGTGAGTTTTGTTCTTATGCACCCCAAATCAGGTAATACAGGGAGGACTTTCATAAAAACACTTTGAAAGTCTAATGAGTTTCCCAACTTGCTCAATTTTAAATGATTAATTAGGTTATTAGAAGATGATGTTAGGACTAGATTAGTGTAAATATAGGGATGTCCTTCAAGGATGCATCTGCAGTCATAACATATGGGTTGTCCTGCCTCAGGCAGCCCTCGGTCGGCCGGATTCCAAAGTCTGGGTCTGGCCTCGGCTGATGTCGCACTTCACACGACGTCATAGCTCCTGGGGTATAAAGGCATCAGCCAACGTCATTTTCCTCAGTCTTTCTTGCCGCGCGGTGCCCGAAGCAGAAGCTGTTCGCAAATGCCGGTCGGTCAGATCCAGAGATTTCAGCTACCGAAGACTTCTAAAAAAGCTAAGTACCCCATTGGGGACTCTTTCTTGCCTCAGCCGATGTCAGAAAAAGTAAATAATTGTTTAACTTGTGGGAAACAAATACCTCATAAGGATTTCCACTCTTACTGCCTTCCTTGCTTAGGCCCAGACCACGACGTATCAGCTTGTTTAGCCTGTGCTTCCTTCAACCGAAGGACACTTAGACGTTGGTCGGAGTTTGCAGAAGAATTTTTTGGTCCCGCTTTTGCATATAAAATGCCGTCGGAGACTCCGACTACTCATTTAGCTAAAAAACGCAAGGAAAAGGACTGACACTCGCGGCCCGCGGTTTCGGCTGAAACCACGGTTAGGCCTTCCGCGAGTGTCTCGATTTTGGCTGAAACCGAATCCTCGGTTCTTCCTTCGGCCGCAAGCATGCCACTGACAACCGAGGCCACAGAGGCCCCGGCTGAGTCAGCTACAGAAATTCCTACCGAAGAAGCAGGCACACAAGAATTGTCAGACACCATTCCATTGGACATTTCTACTCCTGCACGTGGGGCAGCTAGACCCCCTGCTTCTATGTCTATTAAGGCCTTCTCCAGGGCTAAAGCAGCTAAACTTTCCAAGGCCTTACCTACAAAAGCTCCCCCTCACAGACCTTCCTCCAGTTCTCAGATTCTCAGCCTCGCTGAGGACCTTATTTCTTTGATCAGGGGATCCCAACCTCACCCAGACAGGGCCTCACAACCCCCTCCTGAAAAAAGGCCTAGGACTGACCCCCTGAACCTCTTTCCTCTGACTATTCCTCGGATGGATCAGATTTATCAGACCATCAGGAAGGACCATACTCACCTTATGAGGATTCGGATGCAGAAGACTCCATTCCTTCTGCCTCCCCCCCAGAAGAATTTTCATTTGGGGAAACTCTACATTCAATGAGGGAACATTTCCAATGGCAGGGTCAGGATTTTTCTGATTCTAGAAAAAGGCTAAGGACTTTTTTACACTTACCTCAGCATAGGCCTCTAGCCATACCACCTGTACTATCAGTTGTTGATGATGCATACAATGATGCCTGTTCAGCCCCTGATTATCTTCCCCCGGACCCTGCCAAACCTGACAGATATTACAGGATCCCGGATTCTCATTTCCACTTGTACAAGGCCCACGCTGCAGACCCAGAAACCATTTCTCAGGGCCCCAAGGGTGTAGCAGCTGCCTCGGCCAAAAACCCCCTACCCTCTGAAAGAGAATCAAGAGCATTAGAGAGATGGGGTAAAAAGGTTTATACATCTGCTACTCTTTCTGCCAGGGCTTTAAACTGTCAATTTCACATGATACAGTACCAGGAATTTTTGTTAGATCAACTGAATAAAAAGCTTTCCTCTCTTGAACCTTTACCGTACGTCCCTTCAGGAGTTGGTACACAAATCTCAGCAGGTCACTAATCATTTTTTAAAATGTGGCTATGATGCACTGGAGGCTTCATTTAGATCAGCTATGACTGGAGCAGTGATTCGAAGGCATGCCTGGCTAAAAGAGCAATCCTTGCCAGACCATGTTAAGTCTAAGATGCCCCTATGGAGAAACAGAGTTTATTTGGCTCCCCTGCACAGGAGGTACTAAAGAAAGTGGAAGAAAAAGCTAAATCTGTGCAAACAGTCAAGGATTTTCTGCAGGTCCAACCTCCGAGGTTCAGCAGAAATTGGCCTTCAAAGAATTGGTCCTTTCCAGACACCTCCAGAGCACAGAGAGGCAGGAATAGATGCCCAAGAGGCAGAGGTCAATCAAGGGGTGCCTACAGGGGCTGTCAGTGGCAACCTGACAACCAGAGGAGTGCCTCCACAGCTGCGACTGCAACCACTTCCACAGGACAGACACAATGACTTGGCTCTGATTCTGCCTACCAGGGAACAATTGGAAGCACCCTTGGGCGGAAAGTTAGCTTTATTTTCAAAAAACTGGCATTGCATTACAGGAGAAAAATGGACTTTGCAAACAATAGACAAAGGCTACAGGCTTCACTTCCACACTTTACCAAAAAAGAGAGGAATGCCAAACCTTCCACCAAGCCAGAAGTCAGAGGCTCTAAAACAAGTCATCAACTTACTAAGGATGAGAGCAATAGAAAAGGTACCATCTATGGAACAAGGCCAAGGATTTTACTCCAGACTATTCCTTGTACCAAGAAAAGAAACTCAATGGAGGCCTATTCTCGACTTGTCCACACTGAACACATATCTCATTGTACCAAAATTCAAGATGCTGACCCTACAGCAACTTCTTCCCATGTTGGGCAAGGAGTCTTGGCTGGTGACTCTAGATCTCAAGGAGGCATACCTGCACGTCCCTATACGACCAGATTGCAGAAGACACCTCAGATTTCTTGCAGGATCAGAGCATTATCAATTCTCAGCATTGCCTTTTGGCTTATCTACTGCGCCCAGAGTATTCACGAAATGCCTGGCATCAGTAATTGCACATTGCAGGCGTCAGGGAATTCAAATCTACCCATACCTGGACGACTGCCTAATACAAGCGGACAACAAGGCAAAAATAATAAAGGATTTGACCTATGTCATACAACTGCTGCAAGCCTTGGGATACACAGTCAACATACAGAAGTCAAGACTAGTGACATCCCAAAGGATAACTTTTTTGGGTGCAGAACTGGACACAGTAACTCAGATGTTTTTTCTCACAGAAGAAAAACAAAAACAACTTCCAGTCTACTTCACGACATTGACAAGACAATCTCAGCTTACTGCAAGGAAAGTCCTGCAGGCCCTGGGTTACATGGCATCCTGCATAATCTTGATCCCACATGCCAGACTGCATATGAGAAAATTACAATGGTACCTAAGAAATGTATGGTCTCAACACAGACACAGTCTAGAAACCAGGATGCCAATCCACAAACCACAACCAAAGCAGACCACCACGGACGCCTCAGACCTAGGCTGGGGTGCACACATGGAAGACAAGTGTATCCAAGGCCTATGGTCCCAAGACCAGCTGAATCTACACATAAATATAAAGGAGATGCTGGCAGTGAAGCATGCAATAGAGGCATTCCAATCATTCCTCCAGCAAGGACACCTGCTGATAAGGACGGACAATACCACAGTCATGTGGTACATCAACAAACAGGGAGGCACGCATTCCTACCCTTTATGCCGGATGGCAATGGAGCTGTGGAACCTAGGCCTGAATCTCAACATTTAACTGCAGGCCAGATTCGTACCAGGAAAAGAGAATTCACTAGCAGACAAATTAAGCAGAACTACCACGGATGCTCACGAATGGATGCTGCATCCAGATATCTTCAAAACCATAACAAAGAAATGGGGAATGCCAGAAATAGACCTGTTCGCCTCCCCACTCAACCACCAACTGAAGAAATTCTGCTCAAGAGAATACCACCCACAAGCCTGGAGGGTGGACTCCCTTTCTTTCAGCTGGAAGGCCCTGACAGTTTATGCCTTTCCACCTCTCCCATTGATGTACAAAGTTCTACTGAAGATCAGGGAGGAACAGCTAAAGGTAATTCTCATAGCTCCCGACTGGCCAAGGCAACATTGGTATCCGCTACTGAGAAGCATGTCTCGGACGAACCCATGGCCTCTACCTCTATGGCCTTTACTTCTAACACAGAACAACTACAAGACCCTTCATCCAAACTTGAAAACACTGCAGCTAACTGCCTGGAAAATTGCATAAAACAAAACCAACCTGTTTTATCTCAGAGGGTCAAGGACATTATCCTGGAGGCTCGCAGACCCTCCACAAGGAAAACATACTCAGCCAAATGGAAGAGATTTCTCATTTGGAGTGCATCAAAGGGAACAGATGTCAAGCTTGCAAACCTAGCACACATCCTTGAATACTTAGCAGAGCTGTTCCACAATGGCCTGTCCTATTCTTCCATTAAGATTCATGCTTCAGCAATTTCAGCAGAGTACAACATGGATCCTCCTATCTTCTCTCAACCTCTCCTCAGACAATTTCTAAGAGGGATCAAAAATGTAAAACCTCCAAGGAAACCACCTCTGCCTGCATGGGATCTCAATTTTGTTCTGGAAAAATTAACACTTCCCCCTTTTGAACCAGCTGCATCAGCAGACTTACAGTTCTTATCTTGGAAAACTGCCTTCCTTCTAGCAATCACTTCAGCAAGAAGGGTATCCGAGTTACAGGCATTAATGGCAGTACAGCCTTTCCTTATCTTTCACCAGGATAGAGTGTCTCTGAGAACCAATCCTACTTTCATGCCAAAGGTGGTATCCAGGGTATCCTTGAACCAAGCTATTCATTTACCTACGTTCTTCCCTAACCCACAGAACAGGGGGGAAAAACTACTACACACCCTGGACGTACATAGACAACTGCGCTACTACCTGGACAGAACTAAGACCAGAAGAAAAACTGACCAGCTTCTGGTAGCATATGCAACAGGAGTGCAAGGAAAAGCAATTTCCAAACAGACAATTTCAAAATGGATAGGAAATTGCATTTGTTTCTGTTACTCTTTTCATGGAAAGACAACTCCTGAAAATATCAGGCCTCACTCCACAAGGGCTACAGCCACCACTACAGCTTTCCTATGAGGAGTGGCTACCAAAGACATTTTAGAAGCTGCTACTTGGAGCTCCGTGCATACATTTGCCAAGCATTACAATCTTCCTTTATACTCCAGATCCCAAGCAGGCTTTGCAACTGCAGTCTTACAAGGGATCTTAACTACACCATCTTTATCTTAGTGCCTCCTCCCCCAGTTTGGCTATGGTATTCTACCCATATGTTATGACTGCAGATGCATCCTTGAAGGACATAGAACAGTTTTGTACCTACCATAAATGTAGATGTCCGATAGGTATGCATCTGCAGTCAGGATTACCCACCCTCCTTCCCCTCTGTGGTATTCCTAGGGTGCTTACCCCTCTATCAGCTAGCTGGGGGAATCTATTATGGTGTATTTGTTTGTATGTATATATGTATTTATTCTTGTTTTGTTTGCTACTGTTTGGAATTTTCAACATTTATCCAAATTTAGCCTTCCTAGAGGGCACCTGGCATCTGGGGCAAGAAACACTGAGGAAAATGGCGTCGGCTGATGCCTTTATACCCCAGGAGCTATGACGTTGGGTGAAGTGCGACATCAGCCGAGGCCAGACCCAGACTTTGGAATCCGGCCGACCGAGGGCTGCCTGAGGCAGGACAACCCATATGTTATGACTGCAGATGCATACCTATCGGACATCTACATTTATGGTAGGTACAAAACTGTACTTTAATTTTGTTATATTGTATGTTGATTATTCTGATGAAGTCCATATTTTTGGATGAAAGCACTCAATTTTATTATTATTGATATTGGATTCATTTTGATCCTCCTACCTCACTATTCTGGTAATCAGTGTTTTTGTGTTTTGGTCAAGATATTAGTGATACCAGCTGATGGTCTTGCATTGTTGTATCAGCAGTTGCAGCAACATTTTCAAATATTAAATAATAAAAGTACATTCAGTATAAACAGGTGGCATAAAAGGTCACATAAGGACATGTTGGTTAAAGCAGTATCAGCTTACATATTTATTGAGATGGAATGAAAATGTACATCAACTGCAATGAGAATCCCAGTAGAAGCAGTAAAGCATAAGGAAAATTTAATTAGACAGCTGGATCAGGTAGGACTTTCAAAGCACCAAACATGATCTCTTAAAGAAATCCATTGAGAAACTTTAGGCTCTATTAAGAGTTCCCTGTTTAGCTTCATTTAGTGGAAATTAAAAAAAAATTCTAGCCAATCTAGAATTTCCACTGAGTGACTCCTCAAACCTCTTGTATTAGAGGGATGTGGGATATATGCAAATGATCCTTATGAATATCAGGTGCTTCAGCTATTTGGTGATTCTGAATGCTCATGACTTTTTTCTTTTTAAGTTGTTTAATGGACAAATTCAGGCCAACAAACCTTTGCTTGCTTGGCTAGAATTTCCTGTTAGTTTTTACTGATTGTTTGTTTTTTCTGTCTGACCTTTTCACTCATTGTTTTTGTTTGGCTTCATTTAAGAATATTATCCTACTAAATGCAGAGGACTGGGTTTGGGTCTGTATGGAGTTAATGATCAGCACAGGACTGATTGAATGGGGACTGTTAAAGCAGTAAATGACTGTTACAGGAGACTGAAGGAATAGACGTTATATTTGTCAGCAGCTGAGAGTCTTCGTGCCCCATCTTGAGAAGGGATTTCTGTTTTATTTGATCCTAGTAACATATCGTTCCATTGTATACATTATGTCATAGAAGCCAAGAGCTACTGCTACCAATATTGTTCACGAATCTTTGTTCCACTTAGTTCCTTTGATCAGTTTTCTGGAAGAGATAGTGCCTCGCTGAGGGATGTCATCTTAAACATTGACAGACTCCATTTCTACTTTATTCTAAATGCTTCTAACAGACAAGCAGGTGGTTAAACCTCCAGCTTCTGTGCTTTATGGAATAGCTAGGTACCCAAATAAAGTGCTCTTAAATCAGGTGCATTATAATTACTTAGTAATATTATCTTACCAATTATAACCTCCTGCCTTTCCATATAAATTCTGTGGAGGTGTGATAGGTGATGGTAATCAGAAAAGAAATAGTTTTAATTTTGTTCTATGATATTCTGTCAGTAAATTAAGGTAAAGCAATGAACAGGTTAAAAAAAAAAAAAAAAAAAAAAACGTCCTGACTTTCAGAACGTCGCAGTTGTTGAAAAGTATTTGATGAAGATGCTAAATAATATAGGAAGTAAATGCACACACAGCCAGGAAATGGAACAGCTCGTTGTAAGTTCACCAAAGCAGATTCAATAAATCCAGGTAGGCACCAAACAAATTCAAATAATTCCTTTATTCAGAACCACAGAATGTATCATTCTGTGGTTCTGAATAAAGGAATTATTTGAATTTGTTTGGTGCCTACCTGGATTTATTGAATCTGCATTCTGTGGTTCTGAATAAAGGAATTATTTGAATTTGTTTGGTGCCTACCTGGATTTATTGAATCTGCTTTGGTGAACTTACAACGAGCTGTTCCATTTCCTGGCTGTGTGTGCATTTACTTCCTGGTTTGGTTCTTTGCTGTTTGTTTGACTTCTTTGATGCTAAATAATATCCTGTAGTACATCTGTGTTTTTGAAGGTGTGCAGAGGATTTTGCTGAAATATTGTAAGACCAGAAAGAAATGCCTCAATGTTTGTTTTACAAGCTAATGGTAACTTGGCCCCCACAGCTTTAAGTACTAGTAGGAGGCAGTCATGGACTTGTACAGATATATTTTATGGGCATCTGCCTCTGGCTATACGTACAATAGCGAGTGGTAGGCTGGTATCCTTTCTGGTGTAGTTTCAGTGACCAAAGTAAGAAAAACCCCTTGTTTTTTTACACCCCTAGTATCTTACACTGCTTTGTAACTATTCTTTCTCCCTTCTCTTGGAAACAATCATTTTACCAAGTCATTATTTGTTTCATGGTGTATTATATTTTTCTTTTTCATTTTATTGTTAGAATATGTAATTTTGTGTAAATTTTCTGCCTGGGTCTCTTCTAAAAATGGGTCTTGCATGGCTCAGTTGGAACATCCTGCTAATGAAACAAACAAATAAATCAAATGGCCCTGACACATACTGTTTGTAATGGAAAAATTTGTTTGTGCCATTAATAGCAGATGGAGAAATATAACACCTTAAGACAGCACCCACAAAGTCAAGAGGAAGTCCTTCAAGAAAAAGGTCATTATACAGTGTTGAAAGCTTATTCAGAACGAATGAGTAAGGTGTTGGCTTTAATGTGGAACATGTAACTTATGACGGATTAGGTTAATTACAATACACGTAATCCTGTGTGGAACAACCTGTTGTAGTGCAGACGTTTTCTGTATTATGCTGGAAATGCTCATTATATGGGTAGCCAATGCTTTAGACCAAATTCTGAATCTAATTTAATTTAGAGAAAGGGGGTGAGATGATGATGATATATTTATAATATATCTCTGACGTTACTGTTGATGACTTGCTAAAGGTGTTTTGATACTGCAGTTGAGCATAACCGTAAAACCAGAAAGGAAGGAGGCATTCAAAAATCTTCACAATTTCTCAGAAGTAGCTTTAAAGTTTTTTGTTGTCATTTGATAACTTAGAAAGATTAGAAAACTAGGCTGAAGAAAGTGTACTGCTCTATGTGGGATTTATTAATTTGGTTACAAGTTTAAAATAAAAATATTTGAAGATTTATTAGGTTTCACCCTCAGAACTCTTGTACACCTAATCCTGTTTTTTATTTGGGCTTCTCCACTGGCCAAGGGTGTAAGAATAGAAAGAAATTCTCCAATTTTTTTTTTTTTCACACAAACTAATGGTAACTAGGCCCCCACAGCTTTAAGCATTAAAGCAGTAGGAGGAATCGGTCATGGGCTTGTACAGATTTATTTTATGGGCATCTGCTTCTGGCTATACGTACAACAGTGAGTGGTGGACTGGTATTCCAGTAATCAAACACACAGACATACACAAACAAATAACACATGTCAGAGCAATATTTCGGGGCAGCTAAAGATAAACTAATAAAAATTATACGTTGACATTTTTTTGTGCTGGATGGCTTCCATTTTGGAATCAAAGTTGGGGCCATAGGAGTACATGTGGTGTAAATGTTTCATTCCTTCACAGATGATCTAACTTTCTTTGCTTACTGTGTACTCCATAAATGTTCATGTACCACATGATAAAATTGATCACACATCCCATTTCAAATCGAGGTGCACCATTCTTTCAAGTATTGAACTGTAACCTAAGCAACGGTGCACCATTCTGACAAGTATTGAACTATAACCTAAGCAACGGTGCACCATTCTGACAAGTATTGAACTGTAACCTAAGCAACGGTGCACCATTCTGACAAGTACTGAACTGTAACCTAAGCAACAGTGCACCATTCTGACAAGTACTGAACTGTAACCTAAGCAACCATTGTTAACATTCTGAGGAAAAAAGCACGATCATCTCAAGAGGAGTTTAAGCCACAAAAGGGGAGGGGGCTGAGCTTGGGTATGGACATAATGGGGTCAAACTTCCAGTAAAGAACTGACATTTCTGACAAAAAAAGAAAATTTTCTGTAAGTATCAGTTCTGTAACTAAAATACCTACTGTTTTGCTATATGTAAGGATAGTAGAGCTCTGACGTCTCAACCTCTTAGAGCAAAAAATCTGGACAAAGCCTAAAATGATGGGGGGACAAATAAGGACATATTTAAAATATTGTTCTTACAAACTGAGAAAGTTGATAGAATAATAGGATGTTCTTCGTGTTTCACTGTTGCAGTCATTACATTTGGGTAATCTGCTGGCAGGTTGCCCTCAGTCAGCCTTATTAACAAAGTCTTGGGTCCTGCGTCAGTTGCTGTCCCTTCTTCCATGACGTCAGGTCATTAGGGGTAAAAAACATTCAGCCGACGCCATTACATCAGTCTTTCTTGCCGCGCAGTGCCCGAAGCAGAAGCAGTTTGCAAGTGCTGGTCGGCCGACTCCTGAAATTTCCGTTTTCGAGTTTCAGATCCGAAGTCTTCAACTAAAAAGCTAAGTACCCCATTGGGGAAACTTTTTCTTGCTCCTTACTGATGTCAGTAAAAGTTAATAATTGCATTACTTGTGGGAAGCAAATACCTCTTAAGGATTTTCATTTGTGCTGTATTCCTTGCCTAGGCCCTGACCACAATGTACCTTGCCGTCGGTTCTGTGCTTTATTTAATCAGCACACTATCAAACGTCGGTACATTTTTGCTTCTAAATATTTTGGCTCACACTTAATTATCCCGAAATGTTGTCGGTTAGCAATCCGACTACCAGAATACCTAAAAAACGCAAAGAAAAAGACAGGGACTGGCCGTTGAGGTCCAAAACTGCAGACAACGCTTCTCCTAAGCCAGTCGTCAGTTCGCCGGTACTCAGTGAGGTGCTTTCGCAGCCCCTGATACCCGCTACTTCTGATTCCAGGCCTCTACTGAGACCCATTCAGAGTCCGGTATGCAGCAAGATGCTTCAGTTATGGAACCCCTGGATGTCTCTACCTTGGATGGGTCCGGAGCCGCTGTGCAGGCACCAGCTTTTGAGGGTTTCAGGCTTACAGATTTGTATATTAGACCGACGCCATCTTCAAAACTAAGGCCAAAATCTTTTCCTATGCCTAATAAATCGACGCCTGGGCCACATGTGCAGGCCCCTATGCCTAAAAGACAAATGATTAAAATGGCTGAAGATTTAATTACTCTGATCGGGGTAGCCAACAAACCCCCCCCTTCTAAGAGGCCTAGGCAAGATATTGATTATGAATCTTCTGAACAAGATTCTATTTCTTCTGACTCTTCTAATGAATAGGCATTGTCTATACCTACTTATGAGGACTCTGATGCAGAAGATTCCATTCCTTCTGCTTCTCCTCCTGAGGATTTTTCTTTTGGGGAAACTTTACATACCTTAAAGGAACATTTCGACTGGGAAAGTCAGGATTTTTCTGAATCTAAAAAGACTTAGGGATTTTCTTCTTCTTCCACAGCATAGGCCTTTGGCTATACCTCCTGTTCTAGTCATTGTTGATGATGTTTTTTCATAATCTAGTATGGCTCATGATTCTCTGCCTCCAGCTCCTTGTAAGCCAGACGGATACTACAGGGTTCCTGACTCCCACAAATTCCTTTTCAAAAATCCTGTTGCAGATCCTGAAACCATTTCTCAGGGTCCCAAGGGCATTAAGGCTTCTACTGCTAAAAATCCTACCCCTTCTGTTAGAGATTCCAGGGCGCTGGATAGATGGGGTAAGAAGGTTTACACTTCTGTGACCCTAAACAAAAAATGTCAATATCAAGGTGCAGGTACTCTACGACTATCGAAGCCAACCATCAACCAAAAAAGCAGAAAATCAATAAAAAAAGTTTTATATTGAACAACAAAAAAACTTTATTCCATGGGTTGTTAGCGCTTTCACGTCTACTCTGGACATTTCTTCAGACTTTGATAAAACACTTCATCACTTCTGCATTTAAATACATATCAATTAAACAGTTAACCAATGAAAGCCTTTGTATGAATACATAACTATAAAAAGTCAGAAACTTCTAAATAAAAAAGTCAGAAACTTATATTGTAAAAATTAAAAATTCAAAATTCAACATTGACACTAAAATGGACGTAATAATAGATTATTACTGTTATTAACATTTCGGATGGCAAATAGCATATGAATATTTATTAAAAACACAAGAGCATATAAAAACAGCATGTGATAAAAAACTTTTCAAATATATGAAACTACTGAAAAACTTCTAAAAATACATATTCCTACTAACACCAAGAGACATGAAAAAGTCAAATGTATAGCAATAAATAACTGCTAATGCTTCAGATGATGACTGAATAGAAAGGGTTTCAGAGTAACCCTCTCATTAAGGCCATGTCCTTCATCTGCTTTCATTCTGATGATCCATTTACATTCTTCCCTTTCAGTGAAGTTACTAACATTGCCTAATCTCAATGTGGTGTGTATCAATTCAATAACTAAGAACTCAAAAATGTGTGTGGTGCCTTGCGATAGGACATGTCTAGCCAGTGCGTTCCTGTCATTCTCCCTATTGATCGCATATAAATGCTCTCTAACCCTTTCCCTCAACGTTCTATTTGTCATACCAACATAGAAAGCCTGGAATTTGGTGCAGACGGCTAAATACACTATGCTCCTTGTCCTACAGTCTGCATAATGATCAAATTTGTATAGCACACCTGTGTCCGGGTGCCTGAAGTTATTCCTGCCCAGTATGTATTTGCACTGATTGCAACTGCGACATGGAAAGGTACCCATTCTAACAGTAAGTGGTTGATCTTGAAGTTGCCTTTCATAACATAACATGTTCCTTAAAGATCTAGTATTCTTATAGGAAAAACTGGGGTAAGAACCTACAAGTGCTCTGAGCCTATCATCCAACTGTAGGATACCCCAGTTCTTTCTAATGACATTAGTAATACTCTTTTATTCTTGTTGGTATATGAAAGTACCATCCTCTTTTTACTTCTAGTAAATGGCCTGCTTTGTTCCACCTGTTCACTAGTTGCTATCCTAATGTAGGGTCTTGTTTCTTCATTGCGTTCTGTTTGTTGCAGGACTGTCAAATCATTGTCATGGTAACCCCTAGATTTAAAGTCAACATCTAAGCCAGTCAATTCATTCCTATATGCTGAATCATCGCTTGTTAGGCGTGAACAGCGTGCTGCTTGATTCTTAACAATGTTCTTGTATATGTGGGAGGGATGCATACTATCACGATGTAAGTATGTGTTCTTTCTGCAGGGCTTCCTATAAATGTTGGTAGTGAAACACCCATTATGCTTCCTGATGGTAACATCTAAGAAGTCAATCTGGTGACATGATCTCTCCCCAGTCAGCTTAAGAAAAGATGTGGTGTTGTTGATGTAACTTAAAAACTCATCTAAGATAGTCACATCACCATTCCAAACAAAAAACACATCGTCCACAAAACGTTTATAATACTTGAGGTGCTGTGAATAATACTCATTGCCAAAGATATACATAGATTCCCAATAGGCTAGTACAAGGTTAGCATAAGAATTGGCACATGACGTGCCCATCGCTACCCCTGAAATCTGCAGATAATAACCATCACCATATAAAAATACATTATTTTCTAACACTAATTCCATCAACATGGTGATCATAATCACTTTATTGTTTGTCATGCCCTTCTCTAGAAGAAAAAGCCTCAGGAAGTCTATCCCTATATCATTGGGTATGCAGGTGTATAAAGACTGAACATCTAAGGTCATCATAATGTCATTCTCCAAGTATGCTTTTTCAACAGCACTCTCAGCTAGAGATTCCAATAGTTGTTTAGTATCTCTCAAAATGGAGAGGGTAGAATCAATTATAGGTCTAAGTTGCCTCTCAATAAAAATTGAGATACATTCAGTTAGCCAACCTCTCCCTGAGACTATAGGTCTGAAGGGTGGGTCAGGCAATATCTTATGCACCTTCAGAAGACCTCTGATGATAGGTACCAGAGGTTTTTCAACTAGAAAATAATTATAGAGATCATTGTTTATAATACTGGACATCAACATATCATACAATGAGGCATGACGTTTACTAATAACCTTGTTTAGATCATACATATGTATTTTTTTTATATGTGGTTTCATCCAACAACATTTCTAACATTCTATTATTATAATATACACTATCAAACAACACTAGTGCACCACCTTTGTCCACTGGGCGGATAACTATAGTATCATTGTTTTGTAAACTTTTTAAAGCTGCTGTTTCCTGTCGGCTTAAATTGTAAAATTCTGACTTAAAACCTGCTTGTTCAAACAACATATAAAAATCATTGCAACAAACTTTCTCAAAACTTTCTAAAAGCGGATGCAATTCTGGTACAAAGCATGAAGGTTTCCTAAAATTATTAATTACTGCATCCCTTGTCTCAGTGTTTTCATTATCATAAAATAAATCAAGTGCTAAACCCCTAGTAAAAAGTTTTAATTGTACTATCAACTCACTAATGTCTATCCCTTGTGAGGGCACAAATGATAAACCTCTGTTTAACACTTTCATTTCAGCATCAGTCAACTCATGGCTAGATAAATTAATTACCAGTTCATTGGAGATTTCTTCCACAATCTCTTCTGTGGTTCCCCTGACGGTTTCCGTTTCTTCCCCTTGTACTGGGGACTCCATGTCTTGCGATCTGCTGGTAGAAATGATAAAGGGAACGTAAGATTTGTGTTGTCTCTCTCATTAGTCTCTGAATTCCCTTCTGCTAGGAGCAAAGTCTTCTTCCTCACTACCGGTCCCAAGCTCTTAGTGTCCAATTGTCTAATGGTTGGTGGAATATTCTCTTCTGTGGTATTCCTATTTTGTAAGTTTTCAGATGTTCCTCCATTCTCCACTAGTAATAAATCTGAACCATTCTCTGTTGTGCACCCCTCTGCATGAGTGCCTTCAAAGATGGCCACATTAGTACTTCCTGATGTGGTAGGACGCATTTCGCTGTTACCATCCTTCCTATTGTCAGGAAGGCAAGAGTTCGTTACATCAATAGCTGACCGGAAGGATTCCTTCGGCCAAGAGAAGACGTTCCCACATGCAAAAGCGCTAACAACCCATGGAATAAAGTTTTTTTGTTGTTCAGTATAAAAAAAAAAATTTATTGATTTTCTGCTTTTTTGGTTGATGGTTGGCTTCGATAGTCGTGGAGTACCTGCACCTTGATATTGACATTTTTCATTTGGGGACATAGCAGGTACCTTACCCTGAGAGATCTCTGTTCATTCATTATTTACTTCTGTAACCCTGGCAATCAGGGCTTTAAACTGTCAATTTCATAGGTTAAAATATCAGCAGCATATCGTTGGGAGTGCTTAAACAGAAAATGATGTTGATTTCTAACTGTGTGGAAAATAAAGATTTACAGGATTTATTGAATTCAACTGAACAAGTTGGAAAACATACTTTGCAATGTGGTTTTGATTCTTTGGAGGCCTCTTGCAGGGCTTCTGTAACTGGATCTGTGCTAAGTAGGCATGCTTGGCTGAAAGAGCAAAATCTGCCTGATCATGTTAAAGCAAAATTGTTAGATGCTCATTTACAGCAGGACCGTCTCTTTGGTAATAAGGCTGAAGAAGTTCTAAAAAAGATGGAAGATAAAGCTAAATCTATGCAAACTGTGAAAGATTTCTTACAAGTACAACCTCCAAGATTTAGTAAACACTGGCCTACTAAGAACTGGTCCTTTCTAGTTCCTTTGAGAGCCACTCAAGTCAAACCCAGACATTCCAAAGGCACCAGGTTTCAGTCCCAAGGGACTTTCAGAACAAAACAATGGGATGCTTCCTCTTCCAAATCTGGAAATAACAAGACACCTCCCTATGATAAGCAGTCTCAATGACTTCCCTTTACACTTACCAAGCACTTATCTTTTAGCCACCCCATTTGGGGGGAAAACTGGCTCTTCATGCAAAACACTGGCAACTTATAACCCAGGACAAATGGGTTTTAAATATTTCATTTCCACACGTTGCCAATTCCAAACGGATGGCAAGACCTGCCCTCAAATCAGTGGGCAGAGGCCCAGAAACAAGTACTTTCCCTCATGAGCATGGGGGCTATTCAACTAGTACCAGAAGAGGAAAAGGTTTCTATTCAAGACTTTTCCTGGTACCCAGAAAAGACAAATCTTGGCATCCAATTCTGGACTTATCTACTCTAAACAACTTTCTGGGCATCCCAAAATTCAAGATGCTGACTCTTCACCAGTTGCTTCCTATGCTAGGCAATGATGCCTGGTTGGCAACTCTAGATTTAAAAGAGGCTTACCTGCATATCCCAATCAGGGAATCATGTAGAAGATACCTCTGCTTCAAAGCAGGCTTCTTGCATTACCAGTTCTCTGCACTGCCCTTTGGCTTATCTACTATGCCCAGGGTCTTTACAAAGTGCCTGGCTCCAGTAATTGCATTTTGCAGGCAAAGAAATATTCAAATATATCCATACCTGGACGATTGCCTAATTCAGGCAGAAAGCAAGGACATTCTTCTAAAACATCTGGCATTTGTAAAAAGAGTTCTAGCTTGTCTAGGGTGCAATATAAACAAAAAGAAATCACAACTGGTACACTCAAAAAATTACATTCCTGGGTGCAAGCTTGAATACAACTGCCCAGATGGCTTTCCTTGTGCCAGAGAAGCAAATTCATTTGGTGACTTACTTCAAACAGCTGGCCACAAAAACCCTGCTTTCTGCAAGGCAAATACTGCAAGCCTTGGGGTTCATGGCCTCCTGCATTCTTCTAATTCCATATACAAGACTGCATATGAGGAAACCTCAGTGGTATTTAAAAAGTCTATGGAGTCAGCATTGTCACAGCCTGGAAACAATAATACCTTGCCTGGGCCTAGAGTTCCTATGGTGGGCAGAGGCCTGCCATCAGAACAAGGGACTGCCATTCACACCACCCCCTGCTGCCCAAACCCTAACTACAGATGCATCAGACTATACATGGGATGCTCATCTGGCAGGGAAGTGCATTCAGGGAAAATGGAGCCCAAATCAAATGCACCTTCACATAAATCAAAATGAAATGCTAGCTGTACAGAATGCACTTGACAGCCTTCAAGGACTACCTTCATCCAGCACAATTACTGATAAAGACGGACAACACCACAGTTATGTGGTACATAAACAAGCAGGGGGGTACACACTCCTACCCCCTTTGCAGACTAGCCGTGGCATTGTAGAACACGGCCTTGACCTATCAAGTACAACTCCAAGCTCAATTCCTGCCAGGAAAGCTAAACACTCTGGCAGATAATCTAAGCAGAAATCTCATGGACTCGCATGAATGGAAACTGGAACCATGGATTTTCAACATGTTGACATGCAAATGGGGGAGCCCAGACATAGATCTTTTTGCCTCACCCCAGAATTATCAGTTGGACAAATTTTGCACAAGAACTCATCACAAAAAATCTTGGAAAGCGGATGCTCTGTCCTTCGACTGGAAAAACCTATCAGTCTATGCCTTTCCCCCTCTGCTCTCCAAAGTTCTACTAAAAGTCAAACAAGACAAACCAAGAATGATTCTGATTGCTCCAAACTGGCCTCACCAACACTGGTACCCACTCCTGCGCAGTGTCACACCTCCCACCGTGGCACCTGCCTCAGACACCTTACTTACTGTCTCAGCAGAACAACCAAACTCTGCACACTCAGCTCCAAACTTTGAATCTTGCAGCATGGCTAATCAACTAAATTCACCCTTAGCATCCCTCAGCAAACCTGTGATGGCTGTCATTTTGGAGGCGAGAAGACATAGTACTAGAAAATCTTATGCTGACAAATGGAAAAGATTCTGTGCCTGGAATCAATCTCAAGGGATAAGCACAGCAGTGCCCAACATTCCTCAGATTTTACAATACTTAACTGAGATGCTTCACAAGGGCCTGTCCTTTTCTTCCATAAAAATCCATGCCTCAGCCATTTCAGCTCATTACAACACAGAACCTCCCCTCTTCTCTCATCCACTGCTAAAGCAGTATCTTAGAGTGGCCAAAAACTTGGAGAAACTCATTCTCCCTCCTTTCTAGCCAGCTGCAACTGCAGACTTAAAATTTCTTTCCTGGAAAATGGCTTTCCTTTTAGCAGTCACTTCAGCAAGAAGGATTTCCGAATTACAGGCTCTTATGGCAGTGGAGCCTTTCATAATTTTTCATGCAGACAGGGTATCTCTAAGAACCAACCCATCCTTCATGCCTAAGGTGGTATCCAGTGTGGTTCTTAATCAGACAATTATTTGCCAACGTTCTTTCCCAATCCACAGAACAAGGGAGAGTGGATTCTGCATTCATTGGATGTACACAGGCAACTTAGATTTTACTTAACAATACTCCAAAAAAAATGAAAGTCACCCAAAGCGAAAAAAAGTTCTTCTGTACAACTGGAAGGAATATGATTCTTTTATTGTCCAAAAACTTTTCAAATGAGCGCTTTCGTCTGCTCAAGGCAGACTTCATCAGATAAAAAACTCACTGGTGCATTAGATTTTTATATATAAAATCAACAGAATAATTATTCAATTAACATCAATCAATTAAAAAACTTAAAGTTGTATCTTCCCTCATTTTTTCTCTAGTGTTATACTCAACTTAAAACAGCTTGAACAATATAAGATTTTTTATACAGCCTTTCAACCTAAAATGAGACAAAATGTCTTATGAAAAATAAAATTGTATATCAAATACCAGTAAGGAATGGTAATCATGTTGTTGAGTAATTTTAAATATTGTTCATCCCTTTCTAAACATGTGTGTATTTATTGAAATAAATATCCCTTTTATCATGTAATCACTGTACCAAAATGTGTATGAATACAACAAATGTACAATTATGCAAACCGAACTAGTGCCTAACCCTGGTATAGTGGTATACCCTTCATGTTAGTATAATCTGCATATTGTATTCAAATCTTATATTGTTCAAGCTGTTTTAAGTTGAGTATAACACTAGAGAAAAATGAGGGAAGATACAACTTTAAGTTTTTTAATTGATTGATGTTAATTGAATAATTATTCTGTTGATTTTATATATAAAAATCTAATACACCAGTGAGTTTTTTATCTGATGAAGTCTGCCTTGAGCAGACGAAAGCGCTCATTTGAAAAGTTTTTGGACAATAAAAGAATCGTATTCCTTCCAATTGTACAGAAGAACTTTTTTTAGATTTTACTTAAACAGGACTAAATCTCAAAGAAAATCTGAACTGCTGGTAGCATTTGCTGCAGGGTCAGAGGGAAAGGCTATTTCAAAGAAAACCATTTCCAAATGGATAAGCCATAGTATTTGTTTCTGCTATAAGCACCATGGAAAAACTATCCCCCAGGGGATCAGATCCCATTCCACCAGGGCTGCATGTACTTCAACAGCCTTTCTCAGAGGTGTTCCTACCAGGGACATTCTAGAAGCTGCTACCTGGAGCTCAGTTAATACTTTCACCAAACATTACCATTTACCACTTTTCTCTAAATCAAGAGCTGGCTTTGCCACTGCTGTCCTCCAGGGCCTTATAGCTGGTCCTAATGCTGTATAATTCCTTCCACCCAACCACAGCTTTGGGAATCTACCCAAATGTAATGACTACAACAGTGAAACACAAAGAACATAGTACAGTTGCGTACACTTCCAAGTACAAAAAATAAAAACTGTTGAAAAAACACAAACCGCAAGTGATGCTGATAAAGATTGTTTGACAGAATGTTTAAATGTTTAAAATCCTAGTTTAATAAGCGCTTTCGGTGGGGTCAGTGCCTCACCTTCATCAGACAAAGTAAAACATTAACATAACGTCTTTATATAGACGTACCTTCCTTGATTAATTAAACAATTAAACAATTATCTTTCTTAAAGAACTACTTCACTGTTAAAAACTTTCAATGAATTTAAAAATCATACATCCATAAATACAATACAAAATGCATGCAAAAATAATAAATAAATAAATTAAAACACTACCTATACAGGTACTTGTTAAATACCACTATTTCAACTTAAATATGTTCTAACAGCCTTGCTTTGGAAATTTATATTAGCCCATATTTGCATGTTACGCGACTTTTAACTTGCTTGTTACATTAATTGAGAAGCTAGCTTTAAAATTGTGCATACCTACCTATTCTATCACTTAATAATGAATAGGCATAGTTATCAACCACAAATTTAATTTAAATAAAAAACATTCAGTTATATAGGTATGCATTAAAATATAATTTAAAATAATTATATACATTGCCTTATTTATATCTACTTATACATACCCATATAATGTAAAATTAAAATCGTCCTATATAATACAAAATACTTTCCATTTAAAACTCCACTAAAATATGTATATATATGTATGTATTATAAATTTTATTTGTACAATCAGTTATTTTGTCCACTTCTTATTACTATATTTCATACAGATTTTCCCGCCGCAGTTCTACCTAAAAAGTGCTTTTAGTTTCAAAATACTTTTTATTGAGGTGTATTCATTGAGGCCTGGCGGGATATGAGCTGATGTTCGAATTTGCCACATTACTTCATTCTCTTCCAACTTTAATTGCCATGGACCACCTCTTATGTCACATTGCACTTGTTGTTGAGAGGTACGGTTGGAGCTGTGATGGGCCAGTCTCAGTTTTTCTATGTAAAATTAATGGAACTATGGTAAACTAGCTTCCAACTGAAATGTTTTTAGAAGCTTCAGAGTTTTTTAATGTGGGGTTTTGCTCACCTGCTTTTACCTATCCAGTTTTGAATTTAGTGTTTAAATTGTAATATTATTCAGTAGATCGTTTCTTGCATATGCCTAAATAATCCAAAGGAGTGATCCAGCTATGGGCATAAGAGTTTAAAGGCAGCCTTCATTCAGTAGGAATCGCTGTCTTTGCTCTGTTTGTTAGTATAGTACAGCATATCTCATTAAAACAAATTGTCACCTTACAAGGGCTCCTTTACAAAAGTGACAGTACTTAACTTGGGAAATTAACAGTGCTAGCGAGGTTTTAATGTTTGTTACGCAAGAAGTGCATTACTGATACCAGAATACTTAAGGACCCAAAAGTTGTTTTTCTGAGGTCCTAGTCCGTGCTAAGCTGTTGCAAGAACATTCTGAAAGGTCTTTGAATTCATATACTGTAAGCTTAATATTTTCAGGAACATTTGAACTAGTATAGTTATATAAATAGAATGAGAAGTCAAGAAGTGTATATACTTCGAGATGTGTGACAGTTTCATAAATAGAAATAAGATATGCAACTGAGATGACAAAGATACAGTAAAGTGAAGCAGGTCGGTCCCCCACTTATTCTCTGGCTACATGTACCTCTCTTCCTGGATACTGCCTGAAGAGACGAGGAAGAGGCAGATGAGTGTCAGAACGTGAACAACAGTATTCAAATGTAAGGTTTATGAGGAAAGTGTTTGTGTTGTCACCTAGATAAAGGGTAGTAATTTATAGAACCAAATCTGTGTATTTCTGTTATTAATACTAAGTGTTATGAATTAAACGTATTGTTCTAATGAGCAAGAGGGTGAAGTAGAACACCTTTTTTTCAGAAATCAGTCATTTAGAATGTTCAAAAGGAATTTAAAGAACATACACACACACCAGTTAGTTTTTATGTATATATATATATATATATATGTATATATCTTAACTGCTAAATCGGGGGGGGGGGGGGGTTGACCACCAGTGAACAATAGAGCGAAGCAAGAAAAGCTGCAAGACTCAAAAATGAAATCACTACTGTTGAGGTGATGTTGCCTTTCTGTAGCTGTGTGTACTTTACCTCCTGGGAGAAGTACATAAAAAGTCAAAGAAAATAAAGTGACAATGGACTTAATGTGTCTTTTGAAGGTTGTCCGTCATATCACAAGAAAACAAAAAAGTTGACAAAACCCAATGATGTTTGCTAAATGAAACCATTAGTGTGTGTCAGCCCCGAGTATTTTTAATCTATTTTAAATGGGTAAGCTGCTAGACACAAGTACCTCACTTTGCAGGTGATTTGAGGTTTGTTTCTTGCTTGGAGTTGCACAGAATGGAAGTGAAGTCTCAGAAAATCAATCCTATCTGTCTATAGGGTGGAGTTCAAATGTCCATCCATTCCAAACCCCTTTTCCCATTTTTGCACATGGGTAGGGGTGCAACTTCAACAGTGACAATTATCTATAGCCAAGGTTTATACCACTGGGTCTCTAGCCCTGCCATGGTAGTTCATCCATACCACACACTCACATGCTCACTCACATCTATGGCCAATTTAGAGTGTCCAGTCCACATTCTGACTGTCTTTGGAATGTGGGAGGAAACTGGGGCAAACACAGAGAAGATGCACAGACTCTACACAGAAGACCCCCCAGCCGGGGAACCTCGTGCTGCGAGGAGACAACACTATCTGTTGCACCACTATGCCTCCTTATAATGCAAAATATGTGCTGGAAAAATTGTGGAATTTATTTGTTCTGTTTCCACTCTGTTAAAGTTCTATGACCTCTGAGAGTCTTCATCTAAGCACACGGAGTGGGTGTCATTCCAAAAGCATTCAGACACACAGTTCCATCGGAGGTGGGAACTAAAACAAATGCATATCAAACACCACATGTAATATTTTAAATAAATACAAAAAGACACACAGTTATAATTATCTTCAGAAAAACTGTGCGTAATATCTATTATTTACAAGATTTTACAGTGCTAAGCAGTTTCTCATTTTAAGTAAATTGCCTTGCAAAGTGAAACATATGTACCAAGGGAAGCAAAAACCATAGAAATTCATCTAGGAATAAGTTGAAATTTAATGTTTCTAGGAAGATACAGTTGTCACTGAAACAGTAATGTTAACTTAGCCAGTGTGTGTGCACTTTACTGAAGGGTGACATATTACAGCACAATAAATCCTTTAGAGAGAGAGAGAGAGAGAGAGAGAGAGAATATTAGACATGGTTTGTAGGCTACACCATTTGAAATACAGAGCTGTAATAACATTGTGTCACAAGTCACCTGAAGAAAAAATCCTACTACCTTGCTAGTGTTTAAAAAACTGCCAGAACATTGGTTTACCATGATTAAAATAAAAAATTAAAAAAAATCTGATTCTAGCTTACCAAATGATTAATCATACTAGCATCTTCAAAAGTGAGAATCCAGTGTTGTTCTTTTACTTATTCAAGTCTTAACATATTACATTGCATATGTCAATTTATTTATTAAAAAAAAAATAAAAATTCCATTTAACCTGTTTTGGTTTGGCTTTTGACTTTAGACTGCCCTTACTGCTGTTAATTCCTTTCCAGTCCAGTGCTCTGGAATGCAGATCATGAATTCTGATATACATCCATATATGTGTGTGTGTGTGTGTGTGTGTGTGTGTGTGTGTGTGTGTGTGTGTGTGTGTGTGTGTGTGTGTGTGTGTGTGTGTGTGCGTGTGTGTGTGTGCGTGTGTGTGTGCGTGTGTGTGTGTGTGCGTGTGTGTGTGTGTGTGTGTGTGTGTGTGTGTGTGTGTGTGTGTGTGTGTGTGTGTGTGTGTGTCCGCTTGTCTGCTTGATCACATGCATAGTTCCCATTAACTAACATAAAATCTGGCATTACCAGTGGTACAACAGTGATTTCTCTGGTGTAATTGCACAGGCCCTACTGTTTCTTCCTCTTAGCTTTGTTAACTGCATTGTCACTTTCTTGTCAGTTCTCTGGGGTCATATCAGTGGAAACATCTATAAATGCCATGCCTCAGTAAATGCATCAGCTGAAACATTGTTGAGCCTGAGGTTGTGCTGAAAGGCAACATTAGCTGTACTTTATCCAGCTGTCTGGGCTCGCAGTCAGCAAGAATTTGTCACTAATAATGGCAACCTTAAAGTTTCCACCCTTAAAGGCTGGTACAGAGAACAGGAGCAACTTTGGACAACAAACAGCATTGTCATACTAACCTAATGAAAGAAAACTGACCAGGGGCATCTAAGCTTCTCCATTTATTCATTTTCTTGGACTGCCAATGGTGCAGTAGGAAAAAATATATATTGTTCTTTGTTATTTCTGCCTTTCAGTGCTGCACATAAACATATGATTAACAAGCAGTTACAAGACAGATCAAATGTTGGAATTATGCAAATGATTTGTATTAATTTATTTATCCTTTTGTTGACTGGATTGGTCTCAGTAGGCTCAGTGGCAACTTTTCCGGGGAGACCTGAGGTGGTAATTATCTAAGGGGAAAGTGGGCCAGGGCATTGGGTAACTTTCCCTACTCCAATTCAAAGAAGTTAAAGTGAAAATAAGTATGTTTTTATTATGAGGTGCAGTGGGAACTTTTACATCCACCTGATCTACAACTAACTCAAGCAGACAGTACTTGTTTTGAAATCAAATCCAAAGGATGTCAAATTTTTGAGTAGAGCACCACCTTATGCTACATACTGCAGTGTCGGCAATCCATCTACCTGATGCAGGAATAGAACCCACAACCAAATGCAAGTGTGCTACCTGTTACACCACTGACATTCTATATGTAATTGCTGTTTTTGGCTGCTGAGCAGCTTGTGGTTAAGGATACAGTACAAATAAATTGCTCTTTTTTGACCTTGCATGTAAGATAAGTTCTAGAGTAAAGTTTCTTGGGGCAGATTCAGAAAGCCTTGTGCTGAGCAACAAAGGGTGATGTGGCTAAATGCAAGAAGAAATGGTCAATCGTAATCCAGATAAACCAGGCCTTTTTTGCTGCTCAGCACAATCTGTTTGCTCTGAATGATCACTTTCCTAGGGAGGGTTCAAATGGGGTAATGGGGCATGGCTCGATGTGGCAGGGTAGGCAGCTAATTCTCTTGCATAAACACTTTTGTGTGTATTTGTAGAGGAGAGGAGTTACTTCATTGGCTGTTTGTGTTTCCTCTAGGAATGCCACTGGTTAATGCATCAAACAGCAGTTATAGGTGACCGGTACCTTTACCGCATTTGACTATGGCCACTTAAGAGCATCACTCCAGTGATAGAGATAAGATCTAATAATGAGGGTCATTACTCCAGTGATAGAGATAAGATCTAATAATGAGGGGCAGTTTCCTAACTTGATCTAACTAAAGTCATGGGGTATTAAAGCAACAGAGATCTGCAGGTATAGTGTACATGGAGCAGTAATCATTTCACAATCTCAGGAGGTAAGATTCCTAGTGATGGCATTTTGGTAAGAATGGCTGCAAATAAGAGTAATTCATAAGAGCAGAGCTCCTACCTGGACTGAATGCTGTCCAGTGGTCCCCTCTGAACCAGCTGATGGAATATATCAAGACTTGTTAAAAAGGGTTTGTGTGTGTAAAAGCAGCATGTATTCCAGGTACACCTAAACAAATGCTAGTGTAAGATACCGTGGAAAGTATATCAGAAACAGCAGAGGCATTACACAGACTTGATGCTGCTTCCTTAAAATCTTTAATACCTCCTTGGTGACCTAAGCAAGACATATGCATCACTTTACTAAAAACTCCCTTTTTAAAACTATACACTACACCCCTTAGTTTTTTTTTTTTTGCTTATACAATCATGGATAAGTAATGATGTGGTAGCATTCCTATGCATTGATTTCAGAAAACCTACTTTTAACTATATATCAGTCTGTATAGCTAAGAAAACATGAATAAATGTATTTTCAACAAAATAATTTCTCACTACACACAACATTTAGTCATTGCTTTCTGTTGCAAACTAGTTTCTCATAAATTAGTACTTAGCAGTCACAGCAGCAGTCATTCTTATGGACTATTATACCGTGTCTAAACATTTGTACAGCAGATCTCTGTTTTGAATTTGGGATATTAGCTTGAGAATTAACTGGTTTCTCTTCTAACCTTTCCTGTGACTTGCTGTCTAGCTCATTCAAGCCCAGAGCATATTCTTTGTATATTTCCAGTTAACACCAATCGCTCCTTATGGCATCAAGACGTTTCTTGGGTTTGACTTAACTAAGTGACTTATTAGCTTATAATAGGCAGAATTAGAATGGAAAAGGATTTATTATTAAAATTACACTAAGATTCTTAATCTAGGATGTCCCACAGTACAAAAGCCTTGATTATCTTCTGCTTTTTAAGTTGAGTTTTCAGAAAATGCTCTGGAATGCAAGGATGTGTGCAGGCTGTAAGAGGTGCAACATTCCGCATTACATTGGGTGTTAATGAGCTACACTTTGACCAAGTGCCTTAGCACTGGACACCTTATGGTTAGCTGCATTAGTAACTTCTAGACTTTTCTAACCTTAAGAAAGGTGGTGTGCTTAACGGAGACTGATCCTGTAAGCTGACTTTTTTATTTTCAATTTTGCCTCTTTTGGTTGTTAGTAACCTACCTTTAACATCTTTGTGTTTTTGTCTTCTGTTTTCCTTTTTCCATTTTCTGAAGCCTTCTCTTTCTCACTTGCTTCAACTGCACTTTGTACCTCAACCATATTGACTTTCTTTATGTTTTGGCCTTTATCTTCTTGAACAGGATCATGGGAGCACTTATTTTGTGTTTGTAGAGCTTATTGCATGCCCCCCCCCCCAATTACCAAAGCACTGTCTCAAGTCCTTTCCTAAGTTTTAATTACCCCCCTTTGTTTGCGTCCTGTTTTTCAGGGCTCCTTTTGTCTCAAATGTCTCTAAATGCTTCCACCTATTTTCTGACTGGCTATTAGCAGAGATGGTTAGGGCTGAGTTGTTAATGAGATGCTTCCTGTACTCGAGAGTGTGATTAAATCTCCATCCGCTTACTCTGAGTTTGGCCAAGTCACTTAAGCGGGCAGTGTGCTGGGTCAGTTGGAGAAAATGGGCTAGGTTTCTCGTTGATCCTCCTGGACTACATACCTTAATACTACCCATGTACCCTTTCATCTAGTGTGAACCACACCACTGGTTTATGAATTTGGCCAGAGTAGTGCCTTTATCTCCATGCTTTGCACCCCACCACCTTACTTAGTATGATATATAAAAATGTGCTTTTTCTTCCATATCTCTCTTCTGGTATTAAGTGTGTAATCCCTTCTTGGTCTGTTACTTCTACTAATTCATGTTGCATACTCAGTCTTCATATTGAAATGCTCCAGTTTACTTCAGGGAGACTTTATTAATATAAACGTTTTTGCCCTTCCACAGATTATCTTTTCATATGTTGTCATCCACTGTTGTAGCCCACCGTAATACTTGGTGTCCATCCACAAATATAGTGTCCTTATTCCCTGTGGTTTAATTTCTCCTTTTCCCTCCTCTGCTGGGTTCCGTACCCATTTACTGGTCATGTCCTTTGATACTTCATACATAATGACCTGCTTTTTCATACACAGCTTCTAGTCCATGCATCTTGTCTATTCTGTCTTTCTTGTATATCTGTAGTAATTCTGTCATATTCCTTTTCTCATTTGCTCAAGTTGCATTGAGGCCTACTTTGCCTGTTCCCATTTCCTCATGGTCTGTAGTTTTCCCCCATTTTGCATAGACTTCTGGCATTGCTGATAGTGACTTTCCATCCTCTCACCCCAATGTTTCTATCTTAACTTTTTGTCTTCTAGCTAAACGTCACCACCATACTCCTCTAATCTACTGACCTGCATTCAGCTTCTTTCTTTTTTTTTTTAATTTTCTTCCTGGCTTCTCCCTTTCACTTCCAGCTCAGCTTAAATGCACCGTTGTTGTGTTGTACCTGCTGCTGTCCCTTCTGTAGTTGGTACCTGCTGCTGTCCCTTCTGTAGTTGGTACCTGCTGCTGTCCCTTCTGTAGTTGGTACCTGCTGCTGTCCCTTCTGTAGTTGGTACCTGCTGCTGTCCCTTCTGTAGTTGGTACCTGCTGCTGTCCCTTCTGTAGTTGGTACCTGCTGCTGTCCCTTCTGTAGTTGGTACCTGCTGCTGTCTCTTCTGTAGTTGGTACCTGCTGCTGTCTCTTCTGTAGTTGGTACCTGCTGCTGTCTCTTCTGTAGTTGGTACCTGCTGCTGTCCCTTCTGTAGTTGGTACCTGCTGCTGTCCCTTCTGTAGTTGGTACCTGCTGCTGTCCCTTCTGTAGTTGGTACCTGCTGCTGTCCCTTCTGTAGTTGGTACCTGCTGCTGTCCCTTCTGTAGTTGGCACCTGCTGCTGTCCCTTCTGTAGTTGGTACCTGCTGCTGTCTCTTCTGTAGTTGGTACCTGCTGCTGTCTCTTCTGTAGTTGGTACCTGCTGCTGTCTCTTCTGTAGTTGGTACCTGCTGCTGTCCCTTCTGTAGTTGGTACCTGCTGCTGTCTCTTCTGTAGTTGGTACCTGCTGCTGTCTCTTCTGTAGTTGGTACCTGCTGCTGTCCCTTCTGTAGTTGGTACCTGCTGCTGTCCCTTCTGTAGTTGGTACCTGCTGCTGTCCCTTCTGTAGTTGGTACCTGCTGCTGTCCCTTCTGTAGTTGGTACCTGCTGCTGTCTCTTCTGTAGTTGGTACCTGCTGCTGTCCCTTCTGTAGTTGGTACCTGCTGCTGTCCCTTCTGTAGTTGGTACCTGCTGCTGTCCCTTCTGTAGTTGGTACCTGCTGCTGTCCCTTCTGTAGTTGGTACCTGCTGCTGTCCCTTCTGTAGTTGGTACCTGCTGCTGTCCCTTCTGTAGTTGGTACCTGCTGCTGTCCCTTCTGTAGTTGGTACCTGCTACTGTCCCTTCTGTAGTTGGTACCTGCTGCTGTCCCTTCTGTAGTTGGTACCTGCTGCTGTCTCTTCTGTAGTTGGTACCTGCTGCTGTCCCTTCTGTAGTTGGTACCTGCTGCTGTCCCTTCTGTAGTTGGTACCTGCTGCTGTCTCTTCTGTAGTTGGTACCTGCTGCTGTCCCTTCTGTAGTTGGTACCTGCTGCTGTCTCTTCTGTAGTTGGTACCTGCTGCTGTCCCTTCTGTAGTTGGTACCTGCTGCTGTCCCTTCTGTAGTTGGTACCTGCTGCTGTCTCTTCTGTAGTTGGTACCTGCTGCTGTCCCTTCTGTAGTTGGTACCTGCTGCTGTCCCTTCTGTAGTTGGTACCTGCTGCTGTCCCTTCTGTAGTTGGTACCTGCTGCTGTCCCTTCTGTAGTTGGTACCTGCTGCTGTCCCTTCTGTAGTTGGTACCTGCTGCTGTCCCTTCTGTAGTTGGTACCTGCTGCTGTCCCTTCTGTAGTTGGTACCTGCTGCTGTCCCTTCTGTAGTTGGTACCTGCTGCTGTCCCTTCTGTAGTTGGTACCTGCTGCTGTCCCTTCTGTAGTTGGTACCTGCTGCTGTCCCTTCTGTAGTTGGTACCTGCTGCTGTCCCTTCTGTAGTTGGTACCTGCTGCTGTCCCTTCTGTAGTTGGTACCTGCTGCTGTCCCTTCTGTAGTTGGTACCTGCTGCTGTCCCTTCTGTAGTTGGTACCTGCTGCTGTCCCTTCTGTAGTTGGTACCTGCTGCTGTCCCTTCTGTAGTTGGTACCTGCTGCTGTCTCTTCTGTAGTTGGTACCTGCTGCTGTCTCTTCTGTAGTTGGTACCTGCTGCTGTCTCTTCTGTAGTTGGTACCTGCTGCTGTCCCTTCTGTAGTTGGTACCTGCTGCTGTCCCTTCTGTAGTTGGTACCTGCTGCTGTCCCTTCTGTAGTTGGTACCTGCTGCTGTCCCTTCTGTAGTTGGTGCCTGCTGCTGTCCCTTCTGTAGTTGGTACCTGCTGCTGTCCCTTCTGTAGTTGGTACCTGCTGCTGTCCCTTCTGTAGGCAGTATGCATCTCCTTAGATTCCTAAACTTTTTACATTCCCACAATGTGTTGTACCCTTCCTATAATTCCTTCTCCTTCACTTACCATTTTACCTCACTGGCTCTTTTCTTTGCTTGTTCTGTTGAGTTTTGGCACTACTAATACTTCTGAAAATGCTACTGTGCTCCCCTATCTCCTGTTTGTCACCTCCCTCCTCAGTCCTCCGTATTACCATCTGTTAGATCATTTGTGCCCATAAAGACCACAATGTGTGGATGTTCACTGCTTCATTTGACTGGCTTGTATTAACACATTTCATAAAGCCCATCTTTCATTGTCACAAGACTTGTCTGGCCTGCACTGGCTTTCCAACAAATGTATTTTCTGATTGAGAACCCCTACCTTACTCTGACTGCTCTGTCTAATCTTATGCTCGTATACTACAAGACTTTACTTCTCCTATCTGATTTTTTTCTGCTGTTTCCCCTGTTCAGCCATGCTGAATTTAACTAGACTACTTTTCTGCTGTTTCCCCTGTTTAGCCATGCTGAATTTAACTAGACTACTTTTCTGCTGTTTCTCCTGTTTAGCCATGCTGAATTTAACTAGACTACTTCCCCCCTCACAGTCTTCTAAACTAGCCTTGTCTGACTTACTTGCCTAGCTGACTCCTCCTTACCATATTACTAGTTCTGTTCTCATCCAACCCCAAGACTAGCTTCCTCTGGACCAGCCTAGTTACTAGTGGATGCCTTGTGCATCCTTCCTGCTTCTTTGCTTCAAGTCCTTCTATTCTCTGTCCTTAGTTGCCTTTATTGTCTACACTTTCAGTCTTTGCGGATGAAGTCTGTCTCTGTTCTCCCCTCTTTAGACCTTCTGTCTTCCCCTTTTTTATTTCAGTAGACAGCACCTGTCAATCAGCTGTGACCCATTTGTTTCCATTTTTGGGCTTGTAAATTATTTGTTGGTGATTGTCTGGAATTTGTGCAATTATTTGTCTGACTGGCCTCCTGCTTTTCCTATTCAATTTTGCACTTCATTGTTTTGTTTTAACATTATACCACATATCCTGGAAGTGCTTCCTTATCGTACTTCCATCCATGTATCCTGGAAGTCCTTCTTTACCTTACTTCCATCCATGTATTCTGGAAGTGTTTCCTTACCGTATTTCCATCCACGTATCCTGGAAGTGCTTCCTTACCGTACTTTCATCCACGTATCCTGGAAGTGCTTCCTTAATGTGCTTCCATCCAAGTATCCTGGAAGTGCTTCTTTACCGTACTTCCATCCACGCATCCTGGAAGTGCTTCATTACTGTACTCCCATTGCTGCCATCCTGCAGGACACTTCTCCCTCACATCTAAAAGATAAACTGCTATGTAACATGTAGCACATCTGACCCATCTTTTTCCTCCTCCATGTTCTGTATTTTGCTCCTCCCCATGGTTCATCATTGATTATTGCTTGGGTTTCCATTCCGAGTCTATTGCCCTACTGTACCCCTGTGTATAACTTTCCTTGCAGGTATTCTAATTTCTAATCTCCCAGTTGCTCTACTACTGTAACATGTGGTATTGTGCAGAATGTTGCACTAACCCACAACATATCAGTTCTGCTATAGTTTTTCCACTGCCTAGCAATCCACTTTGTTTTAACTCTTTACATAGGTCTTCTGGAAGCCTAGAAATCTTCTCTGGTACTTCCTGCTACTGTTGCTATTTTTTTCACTTTGTGAGCCCTTTAAGTGCTGTTAAGAATTGCTTGGACAACAGACTCTAAAAGTGGAAGTAACTGGCTCCTATAAGAACTTCTGATCTTATGATTCAGGTTGACAACCTGAAGATTCAAACAATGCACCTGGTTTCACATGTTTAATAGGGGGAGAATGGATTCAGGAGATGGCACAGAGAATATTTCCTTCAGATAAAAATATTAGTTCAGTGAGAACCCCCCCCCCCCAAATGGACGTAGGGTCTCCTGTTTTCTTTAAGACAATGACAAATCAGGTCCTCCCCCCCACCCCTCCCTCCTAAATGGAGGTAGTTAATGGTAGGTCTATGATGACTTAACGTAGAGTGTGATAAAAAAAAAGCTGTGAATCATAATGTCTTTTATAGACCCCCGACCCATACTGTGAATCATAATGTCTTTTACAGACCCCCGATCCATACATCCACTGGATGTGAAGACACTGGAGTGTATAGAGAAATATTTTTCCTGTGACTGCCTTCTGGAGAATGTGATCAAATAGAAGCCAGGAGACCTGTACATTCCCTCAAAATGGGACCATCTGTCTCCCTGCTGCCACAGAGCACCTGGCAATGTCCAGTCATTTGTCTTTGCTGTTGGACTACACAGCCCTGCTGCCCATTTGCCCATGTTGATGCTGGCCCTGCTGAGAATGGTATAATTGAGGTCTTCACTAGGCTGTTTAAAATGGCAGTTGTGCTGCATGAATGTGTAGCCAATCCATGGACCCATTTTGTCCCTTCTTAATGATCTTGGTATTAAACAGCAGGTGTCCTTATATGGGATTCACAAAAGCAATAAGATGGAATGGAATAATTACCAAAAGTAAGCTCTGTGATAAGAACAAAAATTGCCACATTAAACACTTAATAAAAAACGAGCTTTTGAATGTCATATCTAGTGTTTTAATGCTGGTGTCCTTGCATTGTAGGGCTTCATGTCAGAAGTACAATCCAACAGTATTCACTAACAAGTGCAGTCATAAAACTGAGAGCTCTCACACAAACCTTAGCACTAGAAACTTGCTCAGAAATCCAAGAAAAGAGGCCAATAGACAAGTAATTCATCAAGGTCTTTGCTATCCTTATTGTACGCTAACCAGGTAGTAGACCAGAGTCCAATGGGCCCATTTTGTCAACTTAACAGTAGTAAAAATGTGGACTAATAACATAGTAAATTTTACTTCTATAATAACATTACAACTTTAGTTTCTATAGATCATTATACATCTCTTAAATTAAGACAATTAAATTTGCAACATGTACAATTAGAAGCTGAATGTTTTACAAAAGCAGAGATGTTTGACAACCTGGTATAGGCCTGGATAGCTTATTGCTCCCGTACCTTTGCCAGAGGTTCTGGAGGACTGCCATAGTGGTGCCACTGTATAAGGACACTCCATCACAGATCCAGGTAACTAGAAACACACAAGTCTCATTAGTATAACTTGTAAACTCATAGAGTGCATCATCTTCAGAACATGCAAATAACAAAACTGGTCACTTACAGTCCTTTTATCCAAATTAATTTGGCTTTGTGAAAGCCAACACAATTTGCAAGTATTAATGAATCCTTAGTCTGTCCATTCTGCCTATCTGGATATACCCACAGCTGCTGATAACATTCCCATTCAGGTATTATTGACAACATAATCCAAATAAACATGAGTCCGCATGGCATTCACTGGATGGCCAACTGGTTCATAAATAGAACCCATGCACTAAGAGTTTGTGGCACCTCATCCTTAAAGAAAATCAAAAGTGGTACCCATAGTGCTCAGTCCCTGGTCCCTTCATCTGTGAACCACTATGTCTCCAAAGTACTTTATCTAACCAAGTTAACAAATGACTTTAAACCAGGTGCCTTTGGGAACCCCCCTACTGAAACTTGAGTCCATCAACATGGGCTGGATCAGACCATCTGAGGTCATGGATTCATACTCAGTTTTAAAAAGTATAGTGTTTAATTTGGAAGCAGTTGAATGGTAATTTCCACTCAGCCTTTATATATATATATATATATATATATATATATATATATATATATATATATATATATATATATATAAAACTTGACCTTCTACATATCCTTCCCCTTCATGAACTGGTGGCAACCCTAACAACTTCCTTTTTACAAACTGGTGACACCACTAGGACCTTCCCTTTCACAAGCTGGAGACACCACTATCAACTTCCCCTTCACAAACTGGTGGCACCACTAAAAACTGCACCAAAGACCATCACGTTAATTTATTTTTATTTGTATACATGTTTTATGGGATAGTCCATTGATCAGTACTGCCTAATTTCAGGCACAGCCCGGGTGAAAATAAATACAGTCATAGTTTGACAATAGCAGAAGTTACACAGTTGTAGAATGTGCCAAAATAAGCTAAAAATGCAAGTGAAGGTTATAATCCCAGTAGGTAAGTAGAGCAAGAATTAATAACCAAACCTTGTATTTCTATTATGTAAAGTATAACTGATGTGAGATGCATTAATAGGACCTGTTGTCAGTGGCATGAAAGGCACTTAATGCAATGCATCCCCTACCTATGGAACATATACCACCTCCCCTGGTATGTTAGATAAAGCATCACCTTTGCTATCTTTAAAACTAAAGTAAGTGATTGGGAGGGTAATTGTAAATATACCCCTACTATTTAGTACAACCCTTCTTGACTGGGGTAGCTATTAAATTTAAACAGTGGTTATTCTGGCTAGGCTTCTCGGCAGGCTACTGCACTGCATGGCTAATGGCTATCTGTGAAGCTGTTTGGTTTAGTCTTGCAGAAGTCTGTGATTTTTCTGTGCTTGGTATGATTTAGCATTGTTCTGACTTGTTTAATTTTAGCTGTGTATGAAATGATTGCTCTTGTATGGTATGCAGCCTTACATAGATCTGGTTAGAGCTGGCTATGCTGGCTATGCATGTTATTTAGTTGTGCATGTTATGTTGTAATTTTGAATTGCCCTATGTGAATTTTTGTATTTAGGTTCATAGGTAGGTACTAGGCTATCGGCCAGAGGGCCTACGTAAGCCTAGCCAACAAGGTTCTCTGGCTTACGCCACCCAAGAAAGTTATTTTCCTGTGCCACTGTCAAGCAGAGACACAGAAGTGATCCCCGGGGTGTATTTCCCATCCACTCATCAAGAGTTTTCTTGAAGAGTGCTAATGAAGAACTTTGCTTGATATAGATGGGTAGCCTGTTCCAGAGTATGGGAAGTTTCTGGGACAGGAATCTATCCCTCCAGCATGTCCTGTTTATTGTGGTGACAAGGTTTAGGTCCCTAGAGCATGTAGCTCAGAGGGAATGGGATTTCTTTAGGTGTAGCATGTTCAACAGCTCTAGGTTTGACATAGCTTTATATGTTAGGCAGAGATCACCTCGGAGTAGGCGATATGCTATGGAGTAAAGCTGGAGTTTTTTGAGGTGGTCAGTGTAGGGCATTTGTTTGAGGCCAGTAATCCTCTTTGTGAGGTACTTCTGTGGCCTTTCCAGCTGCTGCAGATGTCTTGTGAGGCAGATTCCAAAAGGGGCGTTGTAGTCTGTAATGGGTCTAATGAGTGTTGAGTAGAGGGGAACAATGACCTCTTTTTTTCTGTATGAGAACCCTTTTATAATGAGGTGTGCCACATAGAAGGACTTCCTGACTACTGTGGTGATGTGACTAGCAAAGGAGAGACTACTGTCCACCTGGGTCCCAAGGTCTCTTATCACACATTCGGTGTTAAGTAGATTGTTGCCTATGTGGTAGTTCATGGTTACAGAGTTTTTACCATAGAGGATGACACTGCACTTTTTGGCATTGAGCTTGAGGCCATGGCTCTTACACCAGGCATCTGTCTCAGCGAGGCCTTTCTGTAGGATGTCCACATAATTTGGGGACTTGACTATGGCTCCTAGCCAGAGGCCTTCTGTGTTAGCCTGTACTTCAGAGAAATAGATACCAAACAGGAGAGGTCCTAGGATGGACCCTGTGGTACTCCATTTGTCACTGCTTTGAGGTCAGAGTTGGAGTCTGCAACTTTTACAGTGTGCGTTCTGTCAGTGAGCCAGTTGGCAACCCATCTTGTGATGTAAGGATTTATACCTAGTTTAGTGAGTTTAGCTATAATTCCAGAATGGGGGATGGTGTCGAAAGCCTTGGCGAGGTCAAGATAGGCTGTGTGAACTACCTTACCCTCATCTACAGCTTTGGTGACTGCCTCAAGGAAGTCGATCAGGTTCAGGTGGCATGATCTGCCTTTCACAAAACTGAATTGGGTGGATTCCAGAGTTTGGAGGTTACCAATGTCTTTGTTTATAAGTTCCATGATGATACATTCCATGGCCTTGCAGACCAGGCTCGTCAGGCTAATAGGTCGATAGTTCCTAAGATAAGTGGTGGCTCCCCCTTTGTGTAGTGGGATAACTGTTGCTGTGCACCATTCAGTGGGCACAAAACCTGATGCGAGGCTATTATTGAACATGGTGCTTAAGTGGGTAGCCAGTTCGTTCTGAAGTTCATGTAAAACGCAGCCTGGGATGTTGTCCAGTCCCATGGATGCTGTGTTTTTGGCTTTAGAGAGTGCAGCTTTTACCTGCATAGCTGAGATTACAGAGACTCTGCAATCTTTCTGTATAGATATGGGCCCTTTAGGGGTTGGGGGGGGTAAAGTTAGCACTGAACCTATCTGCCAGGATGTTGGCAATATCAGTTGGTTCTGTAATTTTCATGCTGTTGTGCTGTAACTCAGAGTAGATCTGACTGTTGCCATCAAGATTCTTGACATAGCTATAGAATGCTTTGTGGCTGTCCTTAGAATTAGTGGCAATTTTGTGTTTGTAGCTAGCTTTGGAGGATCTTATAAGGGATTTCAGCTTCTTACTGAGGCTGACCAGGTAGCTCCTCCACTCATGGGATTTTACTCTCTTTTGCAACAGTTTCTTCCTTCTGTTATACAGTTTGTTTATGGCAGGGGACCACCAGATTGGCTTCCTTTTTTTAGAGGATAGCGTCTTCGTAGTGTTTGGGATAGCATGATCCATGCACTCGTGTAAGTGCTTATAGAGTGCATTTGTGTAGGATTCAGCAGTTGTAACTGTATTGTCCATCTGCATGGGTGTCATGAAGTTCACCACTTCTGTCTTAAGAAGCATGAAGTTGGCTTTGGAGAAATTTTTTACTGCGGTTTCCTTAATGGGGGTGGGATGTGGATATCAAGGGTGATTAGCTTATGGTCAGATTGGACTAACGAGGAGTTGACTTCAGGTGTGGAACACCGGTCACTCATGTTGGTAATGACTAGGTCTAGGATACTGTTGCCCCTGGTGGGGGTGTGGATAAGATGATCCAGGGTATTGGAGTTTATGAATTCCAGAAAGCGTTGAGCTAAGGAGTTGGTACACGAGTAGGTTTGGTTGAACCCTAATATTTTCCAGTACATCAAGAAAAGAGGAGTGGGAATCCTGGGGCATGGTGGGGGATCTGTAGCAAGCTACAATTTGGATTGCAGTTTTGCCCAGAGTTAGTTGCACTTGGATAACCTCAGATGCATTATTCTGAGCAACTAGCCTGGAAGTGTGGATATCCTTAATGAATATGGACACACCTCTGCCTTTGGTGTTTCGGTCCAGGTTACATGGCCGAAAAGTGTGGTATGAGTTATAGCCTGGTAGTGCAGGGGTGTTCTCTGGAGCCTTGAACCAGGTCTCAGTCACTGCACAGATATTGATGTTCTCCATATTAAGGAGTGCCTCGAGTGAGTGCATTTTGAGAGTTAGACTTCTAGCATTGAGTAGCATTACCCTCAGTTTTTGCTTGCCTATTCCTGTTATGATGGTGAATTTGTTATTTGAACCTTGCCTAAAAAAGGCACTATAGGGGCAGCAAGAGCCTTTGCCAGTATCTGGAATCCTAGGGGCGACAGGTGCAGGCCATCTGTGGTAAAGCATCGTGGTCTGTCGACCATGTCATCCCAAGCAGACAGATACTGGATCCCCTTAGAATTACACCAGAAGCTTAGCCAATTGTTGAAGTCAATCATTTTGTCCTTGTACTGCGGTATCATTCTTGGCGATGGCAGAATGCTACTCATGGCTAGGGTCATACCTGCCTGGGCTACAAGCTCGGAGAGGTCTTCCATGTCTCTTTTCATGTAGTCCAGGGAAGTACGTCTCAGGTCATTCACATCAACATGGACAATGACAGAGTCATATTTGTACTTGTTTGGCCATGAAAGAACTGTGCGATTTGGCTTGTATAATGTAATTTTAGCCTTGCATGGACCCAAGATTAAGACCTACATAGTGAGATTTTAATAGGTATGGATTCAAGATTGTATGTTGCATAGCCTTGTGTAGTTTTAACTTTGTATAGACCTTTGATTTAATTGTGCATTGTGTGATTTTAGCCTTGCATGGATTTTGTGTGACTTAGATCTTGAATGATGTGAGTTTACACTTTCATCAGTAGGCACTTTTGAGAAGAATTTTGATTTTTTTCACTTTCTGCTCAGTTTTTTAATGATTATTGTTGTAGCTTTGCTATTTTGACAACTGGAGACTGGAGTGAGGTTAACAGGGATTTTACTCAGCACTATAATTCTCTGTGTTTAAATGCATCTTTTGTAGGGCCCAGACTAGCTTGTTTGGTAACATTCTTTGTGGATTAGTTTATTGTATATCGTATCTGAAATTCTGAACAATGGAGGTGGGTTGGATTTGCTGTAAGATTCTACAATTGCAGTTAGGTGCGGTATGCACTTTAGTACATTTGTGTGTGATAATGAATTCTGACCTCTACCCCTCTCAGTGCTTACATACTGATGAAATTACTGCACCTTTTATTTTTGCTTTTTTATTATTGCACAACTGGAAAAATTGAGCTCTGCTGTCTCATGACAAAATGCCCAAATGTGGCAGATCATGGCCCTTGAACATTGTTACTTTCAGATAAGAAAGCTGATTGTGTTTGCTCCAGTTCCTTTCACAATCCTAAACGTCTTTGTTTGTGTTGTAAAGTATGACCCCACTGTTCCATTTAATTTAAGTTCCAGTGATAGGAAATCTAGCCAAAGAGGAATCAGACAGCCAGAAATTTTATAGGAGTGTTATGGTAACACTTATTCCTGGTGCCATCACTTCTGAGTTCTTAACTTTAAAAGAAGGGCTTCAGTTAGACACTGTAAGTAGTCTAAGATATGTGGAAAGCAGAATGGGGTGTAGAAAAGAAATGAGAGTAAACAGAAATAACTTCAAGCAGTTAAGATTAAGCTTAAAAAATACAGATGGTGAGAGACTGAGGATTTGCTGTTTGGGTCAAATGTAATGTTTTGAGTTTGAAACAGTTTCTTCTTCTTCTTCTTCTTTCGGCTTTTTCCCGGTTAGGGGTCGCCACAGCGGATCACCTTGTCTGCACATTGAATGGCAGTGGAGTTTTACGGTGTCGAGTTGCCAGCCCGGCGCCCAACCTTCCACAGAAGGCACACTCACATGCACACCTAGGGCCAATTTAGAGTGTCCAATCCACCTGCAGCATGTCTTTGGGATGTGGGAGGAAACCGGAGCACCCGGAGGAAACCCACGCGACCACAGGGAGGACATGCAGACTCCGCACAGAAGGCACCCCAGCCGAGGATTGAACCGGAGAACCTCTTGCTGTGAGGTGGCAATGCTAACCACTGCACCACCGTGGCCGCCCGAGTTTGAAACAGTTTCTAAATATAATAAAATGTAGGAAATTGAATGAATTTCATGCAGAGAAAAATAATTCCACTAAAAATTGTATCCCATTGATTAGATCTAAAAATGAGAAGGGCAATAGAAACTGGCTTTTATGAAAGCTTCACTAATGCTGTGATCTAAGGCCATCGGTGAATGACAAGGTCCAAAACACCATAGCTGGTGCAGAAGATGGACTGATGAGCAATGATAAGCCCTAATGGGCAGCTGGGAGGATACATGGCAGAGGGAGTGAGAGTCTCTGTGCCACTGATGGACTTCACTTCCCTCTAGATGGGAAAAGCTTGCTGAAGTCCTGAATACAGAGTATGCAAGGACATTTGTACCTGTACAGTCAGGTAGACTGGAGTTAGAAGCACACTGATAATAGGACAAAAGAAGGGAAGTGGGAAGACTTGGGTACATAAACAACGATGACAACATGTAGGAAGTACAAGAATTATCAGAAAGACAGAAGGGCAAAAAATGAAACAAGACTGAAGGGAAGGGGTAGCGGACCATGCGGAATAATGCCAGGAGATCTGACTGTTATAAGAGCCAGCAGCCGACCTAGTGCATGTGAAAAATTACTAGGCAGCTCCAAAAAATGACAGGGCTGACATGATTCCAAAATATCAATTGTTCAAGCAGGACACACAAAGGGCAAGACAAGAAAGAGGTAACAATCTGCACCGGGCAGGGCACTCTGTCAAGTACTTGAGGACAGAGGAGGGAAAAGAGGAACCTGAGACACAATAAGTAGTTAGCGAATAAAAGTGAGGCTGGAGTGGGAAAAGGCAGTATTCCTTTCATTTAGATTTTAACTACTGCATGTTGAAAGACAGGATTATAAGAAGATAAATGTATGAACAAGGCCTTGGAGTAGAAGAAAAATTACAGGATGTAAATCTTTCATTTCACAGATGTAAATGGGTACATTCTAGCATCTAAATCAGAAATGCAAAATGACATAAATTTGATGCAGGTAATAAACTTAGACGCATTGCTTTGTTTCTGCTTCAGAATAATGAAGACAAACCTGCCAATACCTGACCTACCAATCAGAGGTTCCCACTGCCCTCCTCTGACCACTGCAGCTCTTTAAATTTAAAGTGTTTCCATGTGGCTGGGGGACTGTCCACCCACCCCCAGTCTTTAAGTATGCTATATGCATGATCACACTGACTCACAGAAAAAAGAGCTGTTGGGGGGATTCTCTCAAATTAGGGAGAAGTCATTAATCGGGTTCTATGGGAGATGGTCTGAAACTAGTTTTCTTTGGTATCTTTGCACCAGATATCATGAGGTGCATTGAGAAAAATATCAACCCATTTGTGGATGGCACAAACATAGAGGAGCTAGGGGCTGCAGTCCCTTGAAGGATTCTGGGTAGAAGTGGCATCCCAACTTTAATGTAGGGAAGTGTAAAGTCCATTAATCCCAAAGTGGGGTACCAACTGGGGAGGAATAACCCTAAAAAGAACATTTCATGAAAAAGATCTTAATATGGCACTAATAGCAGAAATAAACTACCAGTTACAGGTGAAAAAGCTGCACCCAAGGCTGGCAAGATACTTTGTTGCATCCTAAAGGAAATAGATTCCAGGAGCACAATGGTTATATTCCCAACTTCTGGGTCTGTGCTCATGCCCTGCATGAAATACTGGGGGTCTATATCACTGCATTGAAAAGTCATTTTTTCGAACAGCTTTTCAATCAAAAATGCCATTAATAGAAATTTGCTTTTGTGAGATCAAGGTACAGTGAAGATCGGAAAATTTGCCCTTTCCTCACTGTAGTGCGATCTTGAAGTTGGTATATATATTTAGGGGGTGAGGGGTGTAGCCCCCACAAAAGCAATTTCTATTAACGTCATTTTCGATTGAAAAGGAGTTCAAAGAAATTACTTTTCGATGTTGTGATATACACCTGAAATACTGTGCTCATTTCTAGTGCCCTTAAAGGGAAAATGATATCAAACTAGTCAGTATTCTGGTGTCCATACAGAGTGATGTCAAGCTCATCAGTGAAGTACAATGAATGTAACCATAATGAAGATGACCATGTTGACATGGGTTAATTGTTCAGTCTTTGTCTTCCTCCCAGCATGGAGTAAGGAGACTTATAATATGGCATGGCATAGAAATCATAAGTTTTTTCCCCTCTAATTACAGTAACAACTTTGGGAGTCACTGGGTTTTAGATGGCCTGTTAAAGCAGAGTTTGTTTTTATTTTTAGGCAAGTTACTCTCATATGTACTTACTTTAACCTGATAAAAGCATTTCTTAGTTCATTTACATATACTTCATTACTAAAGATGTTAAAAAAAATCTGTTGTGGGGCTTTCTTTTCAATCTGTTGTGGAGCGTTTCTGCCTAGGCCTCCACTGAAAATGGGCCATTGGCTCAGTCTGACGTTCCTGGTTATCAAAGTACAAATAAAATCCAGACCCAGAGCTGCAGTTGGCTTATCTATTGCCCACTGCAGCTCCTCCGTCTGGTGACCCTCAACATGGAGTTAAGGAGCCTGGAAAAAAAAGTCCAGTCTCTCCAAACTGGCACTCCTTACCTCTCTCCTGTTGAGCTCAAGGTTCTTAGTACCCAAAACAATAAGGCAATACAAGACTTCACTTCTGTATTGGCAGTTCTATGGATGTGAATACAGATAATGCACTACCAAATGATCAGTCTGCCAATCACACCCCTAACCCATTGCACTATTGCAGCTGCCCCCGAACCCACTTTAATTACAATTCTGTCCAGACCCTTCCGCCCTCCGCATTTTTGCAAGATGTAAGTCGTTTGCATTGTTCATTCATCGGTGACTTAATTGTCATTTTAAACAGCTAGTAAGGCAAATCACAGCTGTTTGCAAGTCTTAACAGTAGTTAATTTTGTAAATGGATAATGACATTTCACTATCCAAAAAAGAGAACACTTACCAGTTTGTATATATAGTGCTCCAGTGCAACATATCCCTGTGCTCGGTGACTAGATTTTCTCTACCAGCTAACTCTTTGGCTATTCATAGCAGTGTATTGAACTCAGTAAGGCGATCTTAATATATAAAACTTTTAATGACCATCAGTGAAGTATGTAGTGAAGATTAAAAAATATCTGGCCTAGGTCGTGTAGATTTTGACACATTCCTTTTTGAAACCATGTGGGATATGAATAGAAAAAAAAATGCTATCCTGCCCAAGTCAGAAAAGCCTCAGCAAGTGGAAGTGGAGATTTTTGAGACAATTTGGTATAATGGTTAAGGTCTTTGCCTCCCATGTACAAGGTTCAATCCTGACTTCCAGCCAATACCTATTTGGAGTTCACATGTTCTCCCCATTTCTCTGTGGGGTTCTTCCCTTCTCTGAAAAACATGCTGTTTCCATTGCAAACTCCTCAATGAATGGGCGGCAGCACAGACTCTACATGGTGCCATATAGGGGGAAGAATTGTATAGACCAACCGCTTTGGGCATCTACTGTGGTATGCAGTATCCTCATGATCAGATAATAAGGATCACAGACTGTGCACCATGGCAGGGCTAGCCACTTGATGTAAAATATGGCTCTAGGTGATTGTCATGTTGATAAATGTCACCCGAATGGACATGGGTATTTGCCTGTGGTAAGTGGGTTGAGGACCCGACATACACGAATGACCCATGCTAATGATGGGAGGAGTGCATGTGCCCTTATTGGCCAGTATGTGCCCACCACAAAGGCCATTATCTCTGGGTCAATAAGCTACTGTCCGGCCAGTATCCAGTTGCCCAGCTTGAATTACCTGGGATAGCTATGTTGAGCGAAAGTTGAATGTAAAACCAGTCAACCTGCCAAACATAAGAATTAATAAGAAATAAGAATTGCTACACTCAGCATAGCCTCACTGACATGACCAAGCTTGGAAGTGGATGATATGATGGTACAGAGTAGGCTGGACATCCTATGTATCCAGGAGACAAGGTGGAAGGCAGTACAGCAAAGCCCAGTGCCTTGAGATCCAGAGTCTACTATTTGGGCAGGAGTACAGGCTAGAAATGGTGTGGGACTTGTGGTGAGAGAGGCTTATCATCATAATTAGTGACAGACTCATGGCAATCAGATTCCTGTGTAAGGATAAGACAGCACTCATAATCTCAGTCTGTGCCCCACAGCAGGGTTACGATAATGAAGAGAAGCGTACAGTAAGACAGCAGTTGCAATACCTACTAGATAAAGCAGGACAACATCATTTGCTATTGATAATGGGTAACTTGAATGCACATATCAGGGCAGACAGAACAGAATATGAAGATTGCCTCGGTCCACATGGGTGGGGCAATAGGAATAAAGGCCAAGCCATTCTAGACTTCTGTCTGGCATATGGCTTGCTAGCCAACACATAGTTCAGAAAGAGAGAGAGAGTCAAAAGATCACATACAAGATTGGCCAACATGCAATTCAGGCAGACTTCCTTCTAGTAAGGAAAAGGCACAGGGATAGAAACGGTGATTGAAGTCATCCCCAGTGAAACATATGATCCACACCATAAACCGTTGTCACAATCTGCTGCAAGAGGTGGTTTGAGAAGGCTCTAAGATCAACAGAGACCAGGCTGAAGACCTGGAAGTTGACTGGAGAGAAAGTACAGCAGTTCAAGGAATTACTCAGGGCTCTAGCACCCCAAGAAGAGGAGGAAATAGGTGGAACTGAAGAATGGCAGTGCCTCAAAACAGTATTTATGAGGACTACAGAACACAAAAGTCACACGTTAGCACACTGTAATCCGGTCTCAAATAAAAAACAGCCACACAATAAAGCCCGAAGGTCGCTCACTTTATTAACCACACTAACGCTACAAATATACACTGCATTTTTGTCTTAAACACAAAAGACTTCTTCAGATGTATTAATCCAACTAGCATTAGTGTGGTTAATAAAGTGAGTAACCTTCGGGCTTTATTGTGTGGCTGTTTTTTATTTGAGACCGGATTACAGTGTGCTAATGTGTGACTTTTGTGGTTATTAGTTTTTTGGCACCCTATTTCCCTGTTTTTGGTTTAGGACTACAGAACAGATATGTGGCTGAACCAGGTATTGAAATAAGGTATATATAGGGAAAGTTGGTGGTAGAATGTTAAAGTCCAGGAAGTCATCAGAAGAAAGGAGGAGTGCAGGAAAAAGTGGAAGATTGAAAAGGCAGACCAGGTTAGGAAGGAATACTGGTTAGCTAACAAAGACGATAAGGAAGGAGTAACAATAGCAACGAATAGGGCATCAGAGGCACTCTACCAGCTTCTGGAAAGTGACTTAGTAGGTAGCACTAAGAAACTATCAGGTTGCAAACCAAAGACAGAAAAATAAAGAAGATAGTAAGACACCCTTCATAAGGGATGCCAGCAACAACCTACTCACCAGTCCACAGGAGATCAAAGGCAGATGGAGAGAGTGCTTACAGCAGTTTCTGAATGAAGAAAACCCCATTGAAACTGTACTGTCCCAGCCACAGCCTATAATGAGAGAAGAAGAGGAGCTCACCTTAGAAGAAAGAACAGCACTAAGGAATATGAAGTTGGGGAAAGCAGCAGGCTCAGATGAGGTCATGGCCAATATTTTAAAGGTACTGAGTAAGATAGGGGAGAAATGGCCCCTGAGTGTACTCATAGCAGTGTGGAGAGAGAGGCATAGCCCTGGTGACTTGAGAATAAGCATACTTGGTGTATGTGTAGAAGAACAACGTGAACATCTGTAACTGTGGGCAGTGCAGAGGTATCAAACTCTTGTCACCTTGCATGAAAGTTGTAGAGAGGGCATTTGATAAATGGATGCACAGAGTAGTAGAAGGTAAGATGGGAGATGAGCAGTTCAGATTCAGATCAGGGTGCAGCACAACTGACCCGATGTTTGCAGTGAGACAAATGGTTGAAGAGAAGCTAGAGATGAGGAAAGAGTCCAACTGGGCATTTTTAGATTTGGAAAAAGCATATGACAAGATCCCAAGAAAGCTGATTTGGGCAGCCTGGTTTGAAATCCCAGAAACATTTTTCTGATTTTTTTTTTAAAAAATGTCAGCTTATAAAAATGAGTAACTGGCAGCAGTGTCAGCAACACTGTTCATTGTAACATTACATGGCATTGAGCAGAACCCCAGCACAGTGAATGTTACTGTAAGTTATAGTGGGCATAGCATTCAGTAAAAACTTAAACCTGTAACCATCAAACATAAACCTGAAAAAATATATGAAGGTATTCATTTAATAAGACACCTCAGGTTAAACTTATACGAACACACAACTGCATCCGACAAAGATAAACAGCATTATGAGCCCTTTCAAGTGGTTGGATTTAGACCATTGCAGCTATGCCCATTTTAATTTTCATTTTTATTATGCATCTATTCTTATACTACTTGAAATCTTTATCACAGGTCCCAGCATTTCTCCCAGCACCTGTTCCATCTTTCTCACCACTACCTCTGTGACACATTACCTCCTTATATCAATTTTAAATCCAGTTCCCACCTCTGCTGCCCATATCCTTTTCTTTCCACCTTCCGCCTAATCCCTACTTTTTAAAAAATTTTTAAACAAGAAACATCTTTATTAAATTATCACTTATGGCATAGGCAATCATACATTTACATAAATTAAAATAAACCTTATTGGCATATTTTAGTTGCAAACATTATACATATTATAATCTATCCAGTCATTCAGTCAAACATTACATAGTTCATTCAAATTTAGCATTTTTTTTAAATGTCCTCCTTCCATCAACATGTTATTCTGCATGTATTCACACAATTCCCATTTTTTTCTTTGTAATTTGCTTCTACCCGTAACAGAAAGGGGATCTTTAGAATTTTTATCTCTGTTACTAGATTCACTATTTCTAGTACAGTTGACATAGACTTTGATTTCCATTTTCTAGTAATTGCTTTTTTGGCAGCCACCATCAATAGACTTGGCAAGGCCTTGCTATGTCTAGGCAATTCCGATTGGCCTATCGGCCGATAGGCCGATTCTGTATCATTGTTCAAAAAAAGCAATTTCCTTAGTTATAACTATTTGCTCATCCAGTATTTTTGAGTAGTCTGCAGGGAATTTTTAAATTGTAACAAATCATTACACTCACAAAAATATGTTCCGAGTTACCTCTTTCTCATCACACCTCCAACATTTGCTGTCTACCTGAGGAAAAATTCTTTGAAGTCTACTTGGGGTATAAAAATACCTGCGTAAACACTTCCAAGCAAAGATCCTAAATCTTCTAGACTGTGTTGCGTATTTTGGAGTTGTACATAAATCTCCCCATTGCTTCTTTGTGAATTGCTTATCCAATCTTTCTTCTCAATTTTTTTCTAACCTCCTCCAATTGATTCTCAGGTAATGTTTAATAAGCTGTGCTAATTATCCCTTAACAGCAGTTTCTGTTCTAGATTTTACTAAAAACTCTACCAGTGCTTGTCTTTCACTTAGGACCCCCTGTTCTTTCTCTTTGCCTATACTCTATCAATCTTTGATAGGGAAGGCAGTCTCTAGACTGCATTCCAAATAAAATCTTGACCTCTTCCCATTCTATTACCTTTCCCTCTTTAATACCTTGGTTCCTTTGTCAGTTTTCTCCAGTAAATTCCAGCCCCCTATTGTCTGTATCCCTAATTGCAGTCCTCCCAATTGGCAGAATCGCCTTTCTCCATTCTGGTGTGGTCTTATTTCTTAGAATACTTTCTGCTACTTTGACTGTATGGTTATTGTTATTCTCCTAAAGAATCTGCATCCAAAATCCCAGTCTTTCCTTGTTTCTGGAGCTTCTCCCCTGTTTCTTCATCATCCCTTTCCACTTTGAATTATAGCTTTTTGCTTGTGCTATGTATAGGAGCCTTAACTGTCTAGCTCTAAAATGCCCCATTTAAACCAGGTAACACCAAACCACCTTGTTCTTTTGGAAGGATCAGCTTATCCCACTTGTGCAAGAGACCAGATGGAAGGGGAGCAATGCTAGGTGTATCAGAGGCAGTTTCAAATTGTTTTATCATGGTATGGATGGAAGGAAAAATGGCGTAGGCATTATCCTGAAGGAACAGTATGCTAAGAGTGTTTTGGTGGTGAAAAGAGTGTTGGATAGTGTAATCTTTATGAAGCTGGAAATTGATGGTGTAATGATGAATGTTAGTGCATATGCTCCACAAGTTGGGTGTGCGATGAATGAGAAAGAAACATTTTGGAGTGAGTTGGATGAAGTGGTGATGACTGTACCCAAGGGTGAGAGACTGGTGACTGGAGCAGATTTCAATGGGCATGTTGGTGAAGGGACTTTAAGAACTTGGGATCAACAATTCAGAGTAATGGTGAGTGTGGAAGAGAGGTGAAGAAGAGAGTACAGGCAGGATGGAGTGGGTGGAGAAGAGTGTCAGGAGTGATTTGTGACAGATGAGTACCAGTAAGAGTGAAAGGGATGGTCTACAAGAGGGTAGTGAGACCAGCTATGTCATATGGGTTGGAGACAGTGGCAATGACAAAAAGGCAAGCGTCAGAGCTTGACGTGGCAGAGTTGAAGATGTTAAGATTTGCACTGGGTGTGATGAGGATTGACAGGATTAGGAATAAGTATATTAGAGGGTCAGCCCAGGTTGGAAGGTTTGGAGACAAAGCCAGAGAGGCAAGATTACATTGGTTTGGACATTTGCTGAGGAGGGATGCAGAGTATATTGGGAAAAAGATGCTAAGAATGAAGCTGCCAGGTAACAGGAAAAGAGGGAGGCCTAAGATAAGGTTTATGGATGTGGTGAGAGAGGACATGCAGGTGGTTGGTGTGACAGAGCAAGATGCAGAGGACAGGAAGAAATGGAAACAGTTGATCTGCTGTGGCGACCCCTAACGGGAGCAGCCGAAAGAAGAAGCTTATCCCACTTGACTCTTGCTGCCTTCCCTTCCCAGATAAAATCCTTCAATTCTTTATTAATTGCTATCCACAACTTCTCCTCTGGTTGATAAAAAAATATATATGTCTGACCTGTGTATAAAACTAAAGGAACTAAAAACATTTTTAACTGTTGGTATTTTGCTATCCATATTCATAAAACAGAGCTTCCATTTTCTCAGTTTTTGTATTAACTTTTGTTTAGTCTTTTCCCATGTATCCTTAGCTGCCATAACAGAATCCTTTTTAATCCATACTCCTAAATACTTCATTTTGCCATGTCCCTGTAAATATGAATATTGCTGAACCAATTTGTGTTTGGGTACATAGTCTACAGCTTTTGTATCCTGAAAAGACATGAACCTCTCAGAATGTTCCACAACACACTTAAATGTCCTTTTCTGGTTTTGTCAGGTATAAAATAATATCATCTGCAAATAAAGCCAGCTTTTCTTGACTACCATACTAATTATATCTTTAAATTTCTGAGTCCCTTATTTTCATTGCCAGTGGCTCTAAATATAACACACATAATAGTTCCTTTGCTCAAACAGAACAGAGAGGAGCCCACCAACTTTGTTTACCTCTGATCCCTCATATATCCTCCTAATCAAACTTATAACTTTATCAGGGAATGCAAATGCTTCCAGTGCCCTACTTATAAAATCCCAACTTACTCTGAATGCTTTCTCTGCATCAAGACCCACCTATAACAGTGATATTTTCTTACATTCTGCTTTGCTCTGGATCTTGATTGTTCTATTAATGTTGTCAAATGTTTTCCTCCCCTCCACAAAACCCCATTGATTCATACCTATCAATTTTGGCATCTCCTTTGACATTCTTTTAGCCATTATCGAAATGAACACTTTATAATCATGGTTTAGAATTGAAATGGGCCTATATGAAGCTGGATCTGATGGGTCTTGACCATCTTTAGATATTACAGCCACCACCATTTTCTACCAGGATGTTGGTGCTTCTGTACTGTACTGTTAAAGTAAACCATCCAAATCTTTATCATTTTCCCTATTAGCTTCCAAACTTTCACAGGAATACCATCTGTTATCTCCTGCTATCCTAACCTGTTGTAATTGAGCCTATCTACCTCTAACCTTAGCATATTTACTTCTTCCATAAACATTCCCATTTGTACCTTTTCTTGATTTTCTCTATTTCTCTACTTTATACAGATTTTTATTAAAATTTCCAAAATATTACAGGCTCTCCACTTGTCTTCCTTGTTATAGGCTCCCTAAGCTTAGCAATAACCCTTTCTACTTTCTGTTGTCTTAGTTGTGGTGCTAAAAGTTTTTGTGCTCTGGAGTTATCAAAAACAGTTGCCTATGTGCAATCTTTCTAAACTTGTGCATATTATCGAGGTAATCCCTTATTTTCTGTTTAGCATTCTGCAATTGCTCTTCTTGTTGTGTGGTTTCCCCTTTTCTACAATACTTTGTCAGTCCCTCTAAATAATTCATGTTGCTTCTTAACCATCTCTCTTTTATTTCCACCCTATTTTTAAACTTCATTTTAATTTTATCCCACTCCATAGCTATATTTTCAGAAGAAATTTCTGTTTTCCCTAATAACTCCTGAATAATTTTCACTACAAATTCCTCCTTTTTGACAAATATGGGGAAAGCACCAGTGTTTCACTTTTATTTCACTACCCGACATTTTTATTTTAATTATTACTGCAGTGGTGGTGCTGCGGTAGTGCTGTCCTGTTCGATTCTCAGCTAGAGCGTCTTCTGTGTGGAGACATGTGGGAATGAGCGTACCTTCGTTGAAGGTTGTGCATCAGGGCCGGCAACTTGGCATGTAAAAATCTACTGTCAATCATTAGCGGACCGGAGTTCCACTGTGACGACCCTTAACCGGGAAAAGCCGAAAGACAACAACAACAACATTGGTGCATGGTCCGAAATAATTTTTGGATGTGTATCAAAACTTTTAGTTAAATGCACATGTTCCTGTGAAATATAATTTCTATCTATCCTAACCTAGTTTTTGTACCTTGGGGAATAATATGTAAATTCACTCCAAACTCCTGCAACTGAATTCACATCCTTCGTGCCAAATATTTTCATAAATATCTTCAAAAATAAACCCTCCTTTGTTATATTTTCCCTTCTGTGCCCCCCCCCCCCCCGGTACATCTTCACTGCTGCAAATCAAATCCCATTCCTGCTGAAAGCTGATTATTTCTCCCAGAATTTTCTTAAGCTCCAGTATAACAGTTTTAGGTGGAATATAAATACTTACTCATGTAATCCTCCTTCCCTTACCAGTAGCCCCAAGGGCCTTATCTACCATAATCTGTCTCCTGTCACTGTTGGTGCTCCTCTTGCAATTAATACAAGTACTCCACTTTTCCTTTGTCCCAGATATTTTGCTGAATAACCAGCTGAAATCCTTTCTTTAGTAAACTCACATGCTCATTTCTTTCCAAATGAGCTCCCTTTAGCATAACTATTGGAACTTTACTTTTTTTAATATAGTTCACTAATCTCTTGTTTGTGTATATCTGTTAGGCCATTCATATCTAAAGATTAAGTGCTGTCATTATGTTAAAAAGTTATTATCCCTGCCTGTTAATGTGTAACAGCTTTTTTAAATGTCTAGTTTCAGCTTTTGTGTTGCATGCATACGTTAATGTTTGGCAGGTTAATCTTCTGTACAGCTGTTTCTTGTCATACCCATTTGAAGCTGTGCCACATCTTACAAAACGTTTTGCTTTAGTGAAAACCCTCAAAGAAAACACACACAACACCCCTAAAACCTATTAACTTAATACCAACATACAAAACTATGTACATCTTCAAATGTTGAAGTTTAACCCTCCTGATAGGAGCAATTGTCCCAGACTGACAGTCTCAGTCATAGACATGGATTAGACTATAAGAAAGGTTATCCATGCTAAGCTGCATGGTACAGCCTGAGCTTCTACAGTGCTGTGTTTTTGTTTTATCTTTATTCCTCTCCCAGAGTAGAAAAACACTTGAATGCTTTCAGAAAACATTATTTCCTAGCCATCTAAAGAAAGACGTATTCTGCTTGTATTGCACCTTATCAGATTGTCCCCATAGAGACATGAGAACCAGACTCACCATTACCTCTGCTGCAAGCACTCATTTATTTGCAACAGAAAAAGTTTTTATTATGTTCAATGTTCTTTTTTTATTTATTTTCTTCCCCTTAAAACTTGTTACTGGATCAAGCCAAGAGCCTTAATCCAGTCATTCCCCTATGCAAGAGTAAGAAACAGCATATCAATATTTTTGTATTATGCTGTTTTGTCCAGACGAATGGAGAAAGAAAGAAGACTGGTAAAAAAAATAGAGGAACCTTTTTTGGTATCTCTGTTATACTTGAAAAGATCTGAGAAAGCTTTACTTTATAGCATGCAGTTTGTCATGCATGATAAAAATACTGTGATCTATGTTCGCATATCAAATAAGAATTACAGCGTACACCTTCTAATAAAATGTTAAATGGTGAAAGTTCTACTGAACATGCTCAACAATGAAAAGTAATTAATCGAGTGGCCATAGCTGGCCAATGACCATGAAGTACTGAGATGCATAAGGTAAGTGAAGGAAAACTTTTTAAAAATTTGCCCTATTCCCCACTGTAGTGTGATCTCAGAGTTGGTGTGTGTGTGTGTATATATATATGGTGTATGTGTGTCTGTGTGTGTGTATATATATATATATATATATATATATATATATATATATATATATATATATATATATATCTATATCTATAGTTAAGGGGCACCCCCCCCCCATCTTGGTTGATTGCATTTGCAATATTGGCCAACTATGGGCATTCAGTGAATTATTTTATGATGTTAAGTATGTTCAATAGTTTAAATATTCATTGTTTAGTGTTAGATTATAGGGCATTTGCTGTTATTCCTATTCTATGTGTGAACATAGAACTAAGATACTGCTGCTAAGAAGAAAATTGTTTTTACTTACAGTTAACTATATCCTTTCTCTTCCCCTCTTCCAAATGTTCTTCCAAACATTAATGACATATGAAGTAGGGCATATGCTTTGGAGTCCCTTACAAGTTTAACAAAGTCAAAAAAGTCCAATAGTTCCAGGTTTTCTTGTTCTGTCATGTTTCACAAATTTAATTAATGATTTGTAATTCTACATTTATTTGTCAATTTCGGAGTTCCTGGTTTAATTCCTGTTGATCTCCATCTCCCAAATCCCAGTCTCTGCTTCATTTGAAATGTAGTCCCGATTCTTCTAGTTAAATCTTATGCTTTTTTTTTTCTGTCTCTCAAGCATTGTCCTATAAAACATTGGTAAAGGTTTCACTGGCACAGTCTCTCTATGGATTTTATTACCAGAAGAACAAGAAGGAGAGTCTCCTTCTGTTTGATAGCTCACTTTTTGTAAGGCAAAGTTTTGTATTTCCTCCTTAGAGTGTTTTGCATCAAAAATGATTTTGACCCTTCTGCAAAGAATATTATTAAAATAGCTGAATACAGTAGCTTAAATCTTATGCCTGCTTCTTCACATCCCCTGATTACTGGAATAAATGTAGTCCAAAATTTAATTCACTTTTGCCTGGTGTACAGTGAGTAATCATTTTCTACAAGGACTCTACTGTCTCACAGTTTTAGGATTTTGTCCTTCTGCCACAGTTTTTGTTAGAATCAACTCTTTCTTGCTGATAGGATTGCATTTTTACTATTAAAGGTCTAGATTGCTTTCTGATAGCCAGGTTTGGAGCATACACACTATGTGCCCTGTCAATTAACAACTTCTGCTGTGGAATATCAATCCAGTTACTTATTTGTGCTTTCATAAAATTAATGCAGTCTGTTCCTTTCAGCTTCTCTGGTACAGCAGAAAATCTCAGGTTTTCCTATGTGCTCTGTCCTAATTCTATCAATTTTTGAAACATCTCTTCTTGCGCAGTTTCATACTCAGCCAGCTTTTTCTTCATTTTGACTTCTGATTTTTGCAGTTTTATTGCGTCATCTGAATTTCTGTTTAAAGCTTCTTCCTTTTATTTGAATTGATATACTCCTTCAGTGTTTCGTTTATTTTAATCAGCTCTGAGTATATTTGACTTGTTTTTTTCTCTAGATTACTAGAAGTCATGTTTTGCACCAGAGCTGGAGCTTGCACAGTTTTTTTGTTGAACAGCTGCAGAATTCTTCCCAGTCAATGTTTTCTCCTCACCTTTTGTGATTGATCTTCTTTCAGGTTCTCTGAAATTCTTTTTGCTGGCATCCAGGCAGTGGACTTTCTAACCAGTTACTGAAATTTACCCAAAAAGATAAGTTCACTGGCTCTCTTTCCTGACTTTCTATTTTCACACTGGAAAAGCAGAAATTAAGCTGTTACTCAGTGTGCAGCCATCCTGGATGTCTGAAGTCCCAGAAAAATTTGTAGAATTAGTGCAGACTATGTACAAAGATCCAGTGAGTCAAATATGAACAGTGTTCAGCCTTACAGAAGGGTTACCAGTGGGAGTTGGTGTGCATCAGTGTTTAGCTCTGAACCCACTGCTGTTCATACTGGTGATGTTAGCAAACCGGTCCGAGGAGACAGATCAACAAAGTTGTTATATGCAGACGATGTGGCATTGCAGGCAGAATCAGAGCAAGAACTTCAGCAAAGGATAGGGGAATGGAATGCAAAACTGAAGGCACATGGGAAGAAACTAAGTACAGATAAGACAGTGGTAATGGCAGCAAATCGGGGAAAATCAGAAGAAGCTGAGAACTGAGATAGAAGGGAAGACAGTGGAATCAGTTAACCACTTCAACTAACTGGGAGGGGTAGTTGAGGAGAAAGGAAGTCTGAATGAAGGGGTCAAAGCTAGACTCAGAGGGACTGCAGCCAACTGGCACAGTATGTCAGGAGTAGTGTCTGACAGAAGAATGCCAAATAAGCGGAAAATTAAGGTGTACTAAGCAATGGTGTGAGCAGTACTACTGTGTGGTACAGAAACCTGGGCAGTTAAGGCAAAGCCAATGAGGAAGTTAGAGGTGATCAAAATTAAGTGCCTGAGATGGGTGGTAGGATACACTCTGTGGGACAGATGAAGAAATGAGGACGTAAGAGCAGAAGGCAAAGTACCTCCGATTGCAGAAAAGATCGGAGAGAACAGATTATGGTGGTCTGGGCATATGTGCCGAAAAACAGAAGACAATCTGGAGAAGAAGATTTGGGACAGACAGGAAGAAGGTAAGAGGAAATGAGGGTGCCCTGCAAAGAGGTTGATGGATTGTGTAAGAGAGGATCTGTGACAGTCAAGCATGAGTGTTGACAAAGGTAGGAATGTGACATTGAATTGAGAGAGATGGTGACAGTTAACACGACACCCCAATACCATATAAAAAATGGAGAGAACGGGGGATGATGACATGGAAATGGAGAAAAAATAAAGATGCTTAATGATTTCTGAGCACTTAACAAAATCTAAGTGATTATACAGAGAAATAATAAGGTTAACTGCATTGGAGGGTTGGGCTTTCCTTTAACTGGACAGTGCTCCCAGGTCACTCCTGAAAAAGGGCACTGTTGCCCACTGAGGTTCTCTATTTAACAAACAAATAAAATAAATCACAGGTGTCATCATAAAATGACATCAACAAAGTAACAGCCAAAAGCCTTTTATTACTGTGGGGAAATGCAAACAAGTTTTCTTCCAAAAATGATACCTTGCATGATATAAAGTTCAAGTTTAGTTTCCTAAAATAAGTACAGTGGAATATGGATTTATGTTTAAGGCAGAGCTGGAACTGAAAAGGCTCAGAAGTATAAGAATATTATCTAAAGTGGGCTGCACCGAGCATTTCATGCCATTAGTTCCTGAAGTAAATGGAGGAAAATCATATGATGCATGCATTTGTGGAAAGTTTAAACTGACCATAAACCATTCATGACAGACAGAGGACATTTTTTTACATACAGGTCATTTTTTTGTAAAATGATTTCATCTCAAGTTAAGCTGCAACTGGCAATGGGGAGACTCAAGAAGTTACTGATCCTGAGCATTAACACACACACACACACACACACACACACACACACACACACACACACACACACACACACGACTGCTCCAGTATAAGTATGTTGCGTTTGGAGTGACATTCCTAACATTCATTCATTTGGTATAAAACAGTGGACCAAATACTTCAGGATATACCTTACTATGCAGTGTTATCTTGTTAATATCCTTGTGACAGACAACAATGAAGACCATTTAACCTACGTAGGAACAACACTAAGCAAGTAATCACATGAATAATACGATACCTAGCCATATACTATTCAATTAAAAGTTCTTCCCACCCTTTATAAACATTACTTTAAATCAAGCAAGGCTTTACAAGATAACTCTGGTGTATGTTTGTGTCTGCCCACCCAATCAAGGCTAGCCTGAAAAGAAGGCAACAGGGTACTTGGCTTGACCTTTAGTCTGTTCCTGTAGACTGGGAATATGTAGAGGTAGGAACCTATCCCTCCAGTGAGACTTGTTTGTTGGTATAGATTTAGGTCCTTACTGTGGAATCTGTAGAGCCAAAGGTTTTGTGGAGAAATAGAGTTCAAATGGGATTGTGGCTTCAGTAGCTCGAAAAGTGATACACAAGTCCTCAGAGTAGTTGGTAGGCTCCTCGGTATAAGCAGAGTTGGGATAATTTATTAGGATAGGTTATCTATCAAGATATTTGAAAGATTTAAGTTTTTAATTTTCTTGGTTAGCATTTTTGAAGCCTTTCCAGTTGACTGGTTTTTGGATTTGTGCATAATAATTTGAGGCATTGTATTCAATGATGGGTCTGGTAAGGAAAGAGTACAGTGCTAAGATGACAACTTTGAATCTTGAAAATATTCCTTTGGAAAGTAATAGGGCTAGATAGAAAGGGTCTATATTATTATCATTGAATGCTTAAAAAAGTGCACGATGAATAATCGAACCCATGTAAGCGTAAGCTTACAATCTCGAAAGCTCAGAATAGCAATTTTTTTCAAGGGAAAAGAATCGCTGTTTCAAAAAAAAAAAAAAAGAAAGAAAGAAAAATTGAAATAATACATAAAGTGGGAGGGGGCTTCACCCCCCCTACTTAAATATAACAACTCCGAGATCGCACTACAGTGCCGAAAATAGCAAAGTAACAGAACCAGCCAAACAAATTATTTCCCTGGGAAAGAATTTGCTTAAAAGCCGCTTCGCTATTTTGCATTTTCGTTATTTTAAGTTCGACCAAGACGCATTCGATATAATGTGTCTTCGGTCATCTAATAGGAACCCGATAGAAAGATTACCTGACTATAGTAGAAATATGATCGACTGGGAGAGTTGTGCACATAAATACTCTAGTACTTTCATTACCATGTCTGTCTGAAGAGTAGTACCATTTATCCCATGCATGATGGGAGCAGCTTTCTTGCCGAATGCTACTCTGCTTCACTTTTGCATTTAGCTTAGGACTATTTTACACGCCAAAGGAGTTTGTACTTTAACCGAGACAAATTTGATTCGCAAAAAAGAAAAATTTTGGGCCTGTAATAAAGAGACATATGAGAATAATCAGATGCTCTGCTAAAGACTCCAAGGCTTTCAAACAAGTCGTGGTTAATGTTACATCTGGGACTTTTTCTAGATAATTACAAGGCTAGCTGTCTTTGTGGACCATTTTAAGCCTAGCCAGTTTCCCTTTCATAAGTGAGAACCAAACTCTATACCTTGTGACTGTGAGGTAAACACCTTAACCATTATACCACCCACCAACATTTGTATGATGTTTGTAGAGCAACAGGTTAAATTGCTATCATAGTTCTACCAAAGTTCTCCACAGGCCATAATGGAAATTATCTGCTTATTCTGAGATGAGCAGAGGCTGCACATGGACACCGAATTATAGCAGTGATAATAGTTTTCATGCCCCAAAGGCAGAGAATTTCATTGAGAATGTCCTGGATCTCCAGATAACAGGCAATGCAGAGGTAGAATCACCCAGCGTGGAGCCCCAGAGACACTTTTATGAGCCTCTGAGGAGATCTTCATAGAGACTGAGCTTCTGGAGGTTAGAATCATTTTTGTAAATCAAAAATATTTTATGTTGGCATTTACTAATCAATACATGAATATCATTGTTCTGAGCAGTGGAAAAGTTCCACTTGCCAAGAAAGTAAATAGATGGTTCTTTAACAGCTGATGTTGTGATAAGCATTCCATGACTCACCATCAGCTGGAGTATGCAGCAGAACTGGTGAATACTGCTAATACAGCCATACTACTTTTGCATTAGACAGTTTTAGTACTTAATGTCACAGTCAATTACTATGGAAAAGTAATTAATTTAAGTACTTCTACCTTTGTTATATGGCTGCATGTAATTTTGTTATATTGAGTATTAACAAATGTTTTAAATGCCTCCCACAATTATAACTAAAATAGAAAGAAATGTACTGCATTGATTTCACCATGTAGATATATGTGTGTCTGTCTGTGTGTGCGCGCGTGCATGCACACATACTTGGGTACACGTTTTGTAACATCATAAAACTGTGTGGCAGCAGTTATCTGTCAGTCTGGCTGTTTTACTTTCTAAAATAATAAGAATGAAATACGTCAGTTCAGCTTTGATGCAACCATACTGATCCTCAGATTGCAAGGAAGTAGCAATGTCAAGACATTTCCATTTTATAAAAAGATGCAATGCCAGGGGTTATTTACCCTGACTGTCAAGGCTAGCTGACCTAGAATCATGATGGGAAAATTAACCAGCATATTTGGGTAATGTGGAAAAAAATATATTACTAGAAAGTGTTTCAGAGCTGAACTACTCCTATCTGTTAAGAGGATAAGTGTAAGCAGAGACACAGAATGAAAAGTGAAGAAACAATTCGACAACTCGCATAAAAGGACCAAGATGGCAAATGTAGGCAGTGCAGAAATCTAGGTGGAGATTAAGTGAAAAGTTGGAGATATGAGTTGTGATGGTAAGGAGATCAGTAGATAGGGAGAGGGCAGTGGTGCATCAAGAGGGTGAGGATTTATTTGGCGTTGATTACCAGTAAAGTCTGACTGAGTAGGACACCAGAGCTTTTCTCTCCGGGTCTTCACTGAAAATGAAGTACTACAAAACATTAAGAGCAATAATTTTACAGTCTTTATTTGTTTTTGTATTATTTTTAAAGGTTTAATAATTATACGAAATTAGACATAATATGAAAACATTTGTTAAAAATAGATGCAAGCTATATTACAATGATTTAATACTTGGGAGAATTTTTAGCCAGTTTATAGAGAAATTAAAGGCAAGTTAGTATAATACAAAGGATTGCAAAATAAAGTGAGAAAAATAGGTTTATGGTATATTTAGAGAGAAATCCAGGGGAGATAAATTGATAGAAGTAGGGAAGAGTAAGGAGGTGTCATGACTAATACTTGTTTAAATTTAGGGATATAGTTTATCCTGGTACTGAGCATGAACAGAGCTTTGGTTTGGCAGTCTTTCAGAATGGTTTTGAAGGATGGTAGGGAGGGTACTGACCTGATGGATAGAGATAGAGTTCCAGGCCTTAGCAACATGTTACAAGTGCAGACAATGCCCAGCAGATCTGATAGGTTTGTGGACAGACAGGAGTTTTTGGTTTTTGGATCATAATAACTGATTAGGAACATAGTTGTGTAGAATGTTGTTTTGTGCTGGACAAGCACAATATGAAACTAGTTAAGAAAACGAGAGGCTGCAGCAGGAGTTTTGTTAATGACATGGCAGTATACACAAACAAAGTAGGCACTTCGAATGCAGTGAGAGAGAAACTGCTTTAAGGGAAGATGTGGTAGATGGTATGCTACACTGCATGTAGCAAGGATGCACAACAAATGAGTAAAAGAAAATTCTAGAGGAAAGATATAGGAGAATGAGAGATGGTGAAGTTTATAAGGCAGAAATGGAGATGAGTGAAAAGGAGGTGGAAGGGACATTATGAAGTGTTTTATTGCTGGGGTGCCCATGGTTAGACAGGAAGGGAAGGATGAACAATACTCAAAGGTGGATAGAAACCATACCAGGTCTGGAGCAAGACAGAAGTCATCATTAATAAATTTATGAGAAAATCATATATTGCACAAGTGATATTTTATGTAGATTTAAATGTTCTGGCTACTGAAGGTGTGAGAGGGGGTTGTAAACAAATTGTGTTAGAAATTTGTTTTTATTCATCTATTAATGCTAGCTGGGCAAGGGAAACAGAAGAATGGAATATGATTATTGGTTCGTACACTGGAATAAGTAAACTGGTTATGGTAACTTATTTAGGTTGCATGTTGAGCAAAAAAAAACTGTCTCACTATATGACTGAGATGTATTTAAGTAACTGGGGTTATGCTGATATGGGGTTTAATCCTTAAACAGTAGACTGGGATTTGCGTATTTACCCAGGAGGAATTAAACTTCAGGACCACTGCCTGTTGGGGAGTTGCAAAAAAAAGTGCTTCATTTGCAGTAATCTAAAACAACTTGTAAGGAAATAAGTAACAAAAAATGTAATGCTTTAGGAAATAAGTAAAAAAAAATGTAATGCTTTAGGAAATAATTAAAACAACTAGTGTAAGGGAAAGTTAATTTAATGTTAACAGTAAAATAATTACTTGTTTGAACTGTGTAAATGCTTTGTTGTGAGTGAAGCTTAGGGAATGAAAAGAGCTGGTTACAGACAATCGATGCTAACAGAAAGGAAAGTGGGCATAGCTGTTTTCATAGAAAGGGTGGGTGAGTGAACGCAGGAAACGCGGATATCTGAGTGTAGAAAAAAAACAATGCGAGTAAAAGAGGTGGTACTGGGTGCAGCACCTATGACATGGAGACAAGAGATTAGCACAAGCAGACTGACAACTGTAATCTGGGATCATAGAGAAGTCCAAAATTATAGCAAGTACTTTGGATGAGTACACCAGCTTCCAGCCTGTTGCAAGAATTGCCTTCCCATCCCACAGGAAATAACACAACCGTTTGTTTCCTATGGCATGTGTCCTAAGTACAGAACTAACAGTGCAGGGTGTATAGTACAGCTGTTACGTTTAAATACTTTTAATTGTTTGCTATATTGCTAGCTATTTATCACTCTGCTATTTAATTTCATTTGTGTTATAAGCTGGAGTATTTATACACTTTTTTCTGGAAAAAAAATCTGAGAGAAAAAAAGATGAATGTTTCAGAATATACAAGGTTCATAGGTAGGTACTAGGCTATTGGCCCTAGGGCCTATATAAGCCTAGCCAAAAATGTACTCTGGCTTTTGCCACCCAAGAAAATTATTTTCCTGTGCCCCTGTCGAGCAGAGCCACAGAAGTGATCCCCGGGGTGAATTTCCTATCTCCCATCCAATCATTAAGATTCTTGAGTGCTAAAGAGAAGCTTTGTTTGATATAGATAGGTAGTTTGTTCCAGATTATGGGACGTCTCTGGGACAGGAATCTATCCCTCCAGCATGTTCTGTTTATTGTGGTGACAAGGTTTAGGTCCCTAGAGTGTCTAGCTCGGAGGGATTGGGATTTCTTTAAGTGGAGCATGTCCAACAGCTCTGGGTTTGACATAGCTTTGTATGTTAGCCTCTGAGTAGGCGATATGTGACAGAGTAAAGCTGGAGTTTTTTGAGACAGTCTGCATAGGGCATCTGTTTGAGGCCGGTAATCCTCTTTGTGAAGTATTTCTGCGGCCTTTCTAGTTGTTGTAGATGTCTTGTGAGGTACATACCAAAAGGGGTGTTGTACTCTATAATGGGTCTAATGCATGACGAGTAGAGGGGAACAATGAACTCTTTTTTCCTGGATGAGAAACCTTTTGTAATGAGGTGTGCCGCATAGAAGGATTTCCTGACTACTGTGGCAATGTAATTATCAAAGGAGAAATTACTGGCCACCTGTGTTGAGTAGACTACCGCCTATGTGGTAGTTCATGGGTACAGAGTTTTTACCAAAAGGGATGACAATAAACTTTTTGGCTTTGAGCTTGAGACCATGACTATTTCTTGGAAAGGATAGTGGTACCATGCAGACCTTCCGAGTGGTCAACAGTGGGCCCATGCAAAGCTTCAGCACGGTGAGTTAAGAGAGAGACAGATTTACTGAAGTTAAAAAAGGATCCAGAACATGTAGTTGGGGAGAGGGTACAAACTACAACAAATACTTTGGTGGTGGACAGGCAACCAGTTGTTAAAGAATATTGTCCTTATATTGGGATGGTTAGAATACCAGCAAGGCAGTAGGGTCTGTGTAGATTCAAAATAAAAAAGGTGACAGCCTGGACATACAGTATTCATTTATAATGATGCAAATCAGCAAAACTGTTTGTGATTATTTCAGATGTCTACCTGGGCTGAGATAAACTTGACTTCCAAGAGAATGACTAACTCTGGTAATTAGACGTAACTGCCAGTAGTAGCCAAGTCAGAAGTGGCCTAGCAAATCTGAAAATAGTTGTGTGCAGAAAATTGCTGAAAAAGCAACATGATTAGTAAAATGCTCACATCACAGCACAGACATTTGCTCATATTGCTCTAAGGACATGACTTTAAGGACATCTCATGCCAGTTTTTTAGGTCTCTGGGCAATACTAAATCTTTGTATATGTGCATTTTTGCACAGACAGTCTCTTCTCGCTTCTTACTCTTTAGTGTTTTTGGCCTACATGAAAAAAATCATGAAACAGATTGTTGTGAATGAATTCATAAATGTGTCCAGCTGTTTATCTGGATGCCACATTTCACTTTATTTCTTTCCTCCTCATTTAATCTCTGGTTATGGCTGGAACTGAATTACTTAATTTTTTATAAAAAATAAATTGGTTTAATAATTGTAGAATATGCTTTTCGCAAGTTGTAAAACTCACCTGTGTGACACAGTACACTTTTTAAAGGATGTTACTGCAAAGCAAGTTCCATTTTCTCCATGGTACAGTCGCTGCAGAATTAGTTGTAATAGTTAAGGATGTGTGTGTGAAAAGCCCCCCTGAATGGGGTTGTGAAGGGTTTTGTTTCCACACTTTCTTTTTTTTTTTTAAGTTCTCTAATTTTGAATCCAGGCAGATTTCAGACTCCTAAAATTTTGTGATCATGTCATGGAACCCCTAATAAGTGTCTCAGGTACATTAATCCAGGAGTTTCTAACATGTAATATGACTTGTATTTATCACCCTTTTAGCTGCTTAAAAATCCTTATTCAAACTAAATTATTATGCAGTTCATTGTTTGAATCTCTCATACTTTTTGCTGTCAGTTTTCAGCACTGGAAAGTGCTGTTCAGTTTTCGTGCATCAGATTTACTCATTATGAAATGAGACATGGTACCACATACTATCCCATCCCAGTCGGTGCATATTTGATTAAAGAATCATGCACATACTGTAGACTGATGTCTTTTTATTTTCTGTTTAGTATTATTGTGATGACATTATTTTTCTCTGTGAAAACTGTGTTTTCTTGAAATGTTTAACAGTTTCAACCTATCGGGTCAAATCCTGGAAATGCAGACATATAGCTATAAAGTACCAGATGTTCCACTAAACCCAAGCTCAGGACACTAATTGCTGTTTACATTTATTACGTAAAACTGCATGCCCGCTATCTGTCTCTGAAGGTTTTCTTTCTTCCTCTCATATCCTAAAGTCATGTTGATAGGTTGAACTGGCAGGTCTTTATGTTGTGTACGCATTGGTGCAGTGTGTGTGTGTGTGTGTGTGTGTGTGTGTGTGTGTGTGTGTGTGTGTGAAAAAGTAAATAAGAGACATAATCTGATGTACAACAATTATACATCTTTGTTTCTATCACATAAAGCATACTATTGGCTCACTCTCTTAAAATTGCTGCTATTAATGCAGACACTTTGATATTGTTACATTGCCAACAACAAATTGTTCATTGACTTTAATTATTAATTAAATTATATGCTTATTAGTTAGTACAGCCTTAGGTAAATATTCTATGAAATAATGTTCCTGGGCATTTCTGACAATCTAGAAATCTTTATTAATACTAGCAAATCTGTTTACCAGACATTTTCTTTCTCTGTGTATAGGCATTTATTTACTTCTATTTGTGTTGTCAGTCCCTATATACCCTACATTTCTTCTCCTTATGTAAGCCTGAAGGCATAGCAAAAATTCTCATGCAAGTACCAAGTTTAGCTGACACAAGAGAAAATTCTTGTATAAATGTGAAATCCCTAATTATGCAGCAATTGCACAGGGAACATCTGTGTTTTGTTATACTGCATATTCAAGGTGTGCATCCTTAGTACTCTTCATTGTTAAAGCTAATCTTGGATCGTGTAAAAAAAAAAAAAAAAAAGTTTGTTTTGTATTTCACTGGTTTGCCTCAGATTTCATTGTTTTCATGTGTTTCATTACTTTGGTGTCATATTATATCTTGACTACTTCTGTGTAGAATTGTATTTGTATATTAGTTCTGACACCAGCTTCGCTCAGAGTTGAAAGGGCGCTTTTAATCCACCCACCCAACTTGCTAAGCAAATGTATAAATAAGCAAGTTTTACTGACATTTCACATAACACTAAGGAGGCAACAGTAGCGAAATTGTCAACGTCCCATCATTCTAACAAGGATTCTAGAAAAGAAAAACAGATGGCGTTAGAAAGGAAAATCATGCAAACCATAATGCAAATATTATTTCTGATGGGTCCAACTAAAACAAAAAAGCTATATAAATTTATACCTCATATTTCCCTATGTATATACTGTTGTTGCTATGCATCACACATATAAACAATGGATACATTTATTTTGCAGAGTACAGATTTTAGTAATACAGAAAAAATAATGCACACAGCATCATTGAGGATAAATGCACAGAAGTGAAAACCTTAGCATAAACATGTTATAACAGTGAGCTCAGCAAACTACTGACTCGCACATAACTGTTATGCCATTGACATGTTGCACACTGCTCACTTTCTCTCTCGCACACTTCTATTGTAGAGCTGCACTGCATCACCAATACAAGTCAACAGTTGGCATTGGCAAATGATTATCTTAAACCAGTTCATTGCCAGGAGATGCTGAATTGTGAGATGCTGAATTGTGACAACAGCAGAGATGAACTTCTAACTGACATGCACTTTCATCACAACATGCCTGGTACATATCTGTTAAATAATAAATTGCATCTTTTTTTTTTTTTTTATCAGCAACTATACCAACCTCTGTGCTTAGTGGTTCTAGATGCCTTCAGTCCTCATTTGTAACATATTTGCCTCTTGCTTACAGATGTGACAAGTAACTTATTGCGTGTCTGTCTCCTTTGTAGGGCAGTGCACCTATTGGTGCACATCTAGCGTTTTCTTGTAAGGATGGGGAAAGACTGCTCCAAGTAGATATCACTCTGTCAAGCATGCTGATCATGATCAAAACTGTCGAGTCACACCCTGTGGTACTGAGAGAAATGGACACTTGCCTCATGTATACACCCTTGCATGCAGGGATACATGCATGCTCCCTCATGCCCCTGTTTGGTTGCAAAGCTGGATGCATTAGTGGAGTCTGACTCCCATCCATTGGGATTCTTGAGTGCACATTTTGAGGTATATGATGTGCATGTAGACCCTTAAATGTGTGTGGGGGGTATATGTACATGTGCTTCCATGTATGTACACCACTGGTTAGTGGGCATGGGAGGAACACTTGCTGTCATACGTGGACACTTGGACATGGAGGTGCACTTATGCTAATGTGTACATGCAGTTTGATGGTGGGCGTGCACATATGCTGCAATAAAGGTACATCACTGGATGTAGGAATGCACATATGTTATCTTTTATTACCTACACCTTTGGAAATGGTGTACATGTATGCTGTTAGAATGTACACCTTTGGACATAAAAGGGTAAAAATGCTGATGTGCTTGTGTATCTTTGTAAGTTGGGGTACACATATGCTACTGTGCATGCACACTGTTGGACATGGAGATGTGTACATGCTACTGTGCACATGCACCCTGAGACACAGAGGAGTGCACATATGCTGCTGAGTGTACAATAACTGATCATTTAGCTAGTTTCATATTCTGTGATTTTTTTTGAGGTAGCTTTTACAAATGTTGCTATCTGACTAGCTACTCATTGAGGGGGATTTTGCTTTGTTTTACAGCTGTTTTCAATTCCTTATTTTCAGACTTCATTAAAGGGCACGTTGTCAGCATTATACTACAGAGTTTAGACATGAATTTGAAAATACATTTTCTTCATGCTGATTTATTTTTATGCAATCACTTTAATAACAAATCAACCATAATTGTTCAGAACAAAATTCCATGCACATGGATCTAAGAGTCATTTAATATTCAGGAATCTTCACAGTCTTTTTGTTGTTCCCAAAGCTAAGAGATTGACCAGACAATCTTAAGTTTTTCTTTTTATTATGATCACTTGACCTGGCCAACTTAGAAATGTTGCTAACTAGCCATGTATCTGAACTATATGTGCCATTTTCTAATCCTTTGCTTCTTCCTGACCTTATTTCATCCTCCGCTAACAGCTTCTTTAATCCTCCTAGCTCTTGGACATTTTGCTCATCTACAGATTTCCACCTTTTTTAATCTCCTTTTCTCTTGTGAGCTGTAAGTTGTAACCTCACTCCCTCACTGTGCCAAAGAAGTAAAGTTTGGGGATGTCTCACTTAACCCCCACCATCTGATGTGCCATCAGCCTCAAGCCACCTTTGTAAGCCACCATTTTCTAGCTGGCCTAAAATACATGAAACCAGTCTCCCTGACATACTTTTCCAAGGCACCTGAGCAGGCATGCTATGGCGATGTGCCGGTGTATAAAAATGTTTGAAAAGGCATTTCCACGAGAATATCCTATACTGCCTAGACTTTGTTACATACCTGAATAACTGCATCTGCCTTCTGCATGTCTGTGTCTCAGCATCTTACTAAAAGAGTCTGTCCACAGTTTGGCTAATTTCTGTATTGCTTACAATCTGTCCTCCTGCCAAAACCTATATGCCTCTAAAACTAAATGCTTTAAGGGTCTCTGTGATGACCTGCAAGTAATTAATCCGTGTCAGTGATGCTAGTATGTATATTCCACTGTTTCCTTATTGTCTCACATTTAACAGCTTCACCATATGTAACCCTCCCTAACCATACAGCTAGGCCTTCCAGGTTGTATCTCACTACTAACTTACTAAGGCTCACAACCCCCATCTCTTACCTGATTGGGACAAATAGTTAGCTCCTCATGATCCCTGCCCCAGCTTCAGAATACTGAAATATTGGTCCTGTCCACTTCCTCCTCCTCTTCAGCCCCAGTAGGCACCAGTATGAATAGCTACTTGGCCCTATCTCACTGCTTAAACCACTACTTTACCTGCAACATCAGTCCTTTTAAGTAGAAAACATCCAACCAGTCCCCTGGAGATGCATCCCACCACTTGAATACATCCATGGCATTGTTCAGCTGGGCTGCATCAGTCAATAACTTCTTCAAAGATGATAGTTCAATGCCCTAAAAAGTGCCGTTATCCTTAGTAGCACTGCTTGCTTGTACATCTCCACATCTGGTAGCCCTAGTCCCCAGAGGCAACTGGGCAGTACCTTTTTCTCACATGAGACCTTAGGGTGCTTCCCATCCCATACAAATTCCTTTTGCCAGTTTGTGATACTTGCCCTAAAACTGTTAGGAATAGACACTGGAAATGCCTGTAAAATACAGAATATATAGCAGTGCACACATTTGAACTGTCATTGGCCTATGACAGCCCTCCATCTTTGAAAGAGCTGCTGTAATTTATCCCAAAGAATTGTGCAAGTTACTTCCCAGGATCTGTACAGTGTACCTGACAGCCATATTATATGTCTCCTCTATAAATGTAAACCGAGGGGATATTCCCACCGAAGGCTTATAATTTATCAAAATGGTCTGTGTTTTACTCTAATGCAGCCAGCTAGACCACCAAACTCAATCAGACTTTGAAAAAGCTTGCCCAAATCCCTTTCTGGGTTTGACAATGTGGTAGAACATAGTCTGCAAAAATTGCTATTACATAGTCTGCAAAAATTGCTATTTTTAATTTCCTGTTTTCCCACTCCACCCGTCCTGTCCTGGATTGTCTAATACAATATGCCAATGGTTCTAAATGTAGGTCAGCTAACAATGGAGACAAAGGATAGCCCTTGTGTGTCCCTCATTTCACCAAGAAAGGCCAAGACAGCTTAGCTGGCTCCCCACTATATACTGCCTATAGTAAAGTAGCAAACCCTCCATCTTATCTAACACTGAGTACAAAAATATCTACCCACCCTGTCAAAGGTTTCCTCTGCATCTAGACTCAGTATCAGCAACTTAGTTTCATGTTAATTACCCCTTTCTATTAACCGTGTATAGTTCTGTGTCTGCCACCCCCACACATACACACATCCAGTCTGATCATAATAAACTAGCTTTAAAAGCACCACTGAAAGCCTTAAAGCTAGAATTGCCATAAATAACTGTTCAGACAAGGCTTAACACTGAATTAGGAAAAAGAATGGGGGGACTGTATCATCCCCTCTTTCAGAATGACTGAGATCACTGCTTTCTGCCAAGAGGAGAGATCCTGTCCTGCATCCAATGCTATATTACACTTATTCCATTGGGAAAGAATCCCTGACTGGTTTCCAAATCTCTAGATGAAAACCATCCTGACCTGAGGATTTATTAGCTACTTGCTGGGAAACGACAAATGTGTACTTCTTGATTGGTCTTGTCTAAGATCATATGTTCCCCTACCCAGCCTTGGCAGATGCTGATGTTCCAACATTCGCTTATCCTGTCATCCTACTACTACTCAATTTTTTTCTGCTGTATATAATTGTTCCTAATATTTCCTAAACATCTGAAAAATCAATACAGGATCTCTTATTATCTGTCTTGTATCAATCTCTCTCAAAGCCGTAATACACCTACTTTCTGAATTTCAAGAACAGTGCCCCCAAAATATAGGTGTAATCTATATTTATATAGCCAAAGCTTAGAATTCAGCCTGCTTTTAAAGTAAAATCTATCACAGTTTTCAGTTCTACCTTTTGTCTCCCTAAGCCTAGGATTTTCTTCCAGAATGAGATTTGCTGCTCTCCTTTTTTGATGAGTCAGCAGTGCCTGGCTAGCCAGCAAATATTCCTCTTTCCCTTTGATATGCGTAGCCATCATATTTACTATTATGTGCTCCTTCAGCTGCTTCTTCCTCTTCTCCCACTCCTTCGTCAGTCTACCCATCTGCTTCAAGTAAAACGAGAATGCCCACTCAGCCTGCAGCCCAAGTCAGTAGATTTTACCATGGATGTAGGAAATTTCCAATGTCTTGTACTATTCTAATGGGGCCTCATTTTAATTTTATTATTTTAGAGATTACCAAAGCATGATCAAACCACAATAAATAGCCAATGGCCTGGTTCCTAACTAAGTAAGCTTGTCTAATGGCAATATAACAACTGTCCAATCGGTTTACCTCCATAATGTTGATGGCCACAACAGCGAATCCACTTCTGGGAACTCTGAACCGTTCCTTCACAAAACCTCAAACACCAATATTGTGAACTGCAAAACCTCACCCCCTTTTTGACCCATGTTAGCACTTGTTTGTAGGTGTGGTACAGTCAGAAATTTCGACTTTCAATGTTTTGTTGGCTTTCTGAGGTTTCGGCGGTACTGGTTTCTTGGAAATGGTTCGGCATTGTACACATTTGCTATTGTGGCCGTTGACATTATGAAGGTAAACCGTCCAATCTAGACCAAGCATTATGATATGATGAATAATAAGGGAAGCCCTGAATCTCTCATTCGCCTCTGTTTAAAACCTTGTACTCATCCATCATTTCAAAGAACTTCTCTTATAACCTTTCCAGTAATGAGAGAGAGCAGATGCCCTTGGTCTGGAATTCACAGAAACTCCTAGTGACTTTAGCAGGCATATATTCTTGCTTCCTCTAACTGTTCTATTCTTTTAACAGTAGTACAATGAAAAAAGTCTCTTCATCCCATTGTCTTTAGTTTAGTCTTCCTTTAGAAGTCTGTTAGAGGAGCACAAGTTGTCCCCTTGTAATTAGTCTTTTATGTCTGTGTGCATCTTCCACATGCCTTTTACATGAGCCCCAAATTGCTCAAATGTAATGCTGTTTAGTGCTTACCATGTAAGGCATTCCAAAATCCCTTTAACCTCCATAATGTTTATGCTAATAATACCCCGTCCAGACCTCTGTATAAACCTGGTCTTAAGTCAATGACAAACAAGCTACTCACATAATTTCTTATCTTTGTGCATTCTTGTCAGTCACATCTTCACTCCTGCTGTTCTGAATAACAGAAGTACATTTATGGCCCTTTAGGAATCTTGTTAAATGTCAATAACCCCTTCCTGTGATCAACTTTCAATAATAAATGTGAGTCCTGCCAGCTAGCCATATATTCGTTTGCTTGAGTCACTGCACCTCCTGCATCTGTATAAGTTTTATCCCTGTTGGAAATGTCACTCTCGGTAAAGCAAGATACAATAGCTTGAACCTCAAATTCTTGCATCTGCCTTCCTTAATTGCTGGTTAAAACAAACAAAAACACTGCATTCTTCTCTGCCTAGTGGCTGAGTATTCCTGCTGAACTCACACTTGTGGGGAACTGGTGTAATGGTTAAGGTGTTTACTTCACAGACATGAGGTACAGGGTTTAGCTGTCACCTTTCAGGGAAACTGGCTAGGCTTAAAATAGCCCAAAAGGGCAGCTAGCTTAGTACTTGCCTATGAGCTGCTTTGGTTTCACCAACTCTGTATGTTTTCCCTGCTCTCTAAATGTTTAAAATCATCTGCTCTTTCAGTGCATATGTCTTCAGCTGTAATATTATCGGCTATGGTATTTTGGGTCCAGATGCTGATATTCTAGATGAAATAGTGTGTGTGTGTGTGTGTGTGTGTGTGTGTGTGTGTGTGTGTGTGTGTGTGTGTGTGTGTGTGCGTGCGTTTGCGTGCACGCCTAATCAATTCTTGTTTCACTCAATCGACACTGTCCATTTGGCCAACTGGGTCAGCAGGAAAGATATACACTTACTTCTGTCCATACACACTAAAATCTCCAATGACCCTGAATTTCTTTCTCCTGGCCCAATTCTCAAGATCTTGCTGTTTTTACAGTAGTTGCTCCAATCTGCCATAAAACTTTTTTTTTTTTTGCTGAATAAATTTTTATTGATTTTTCAGAAACATAAACATATATACAGTAATGTATGTCAAAGAAACATTTGCATAGTCAAAGCTTAAAGTGGAGAAACAATTCCAAAAACAAACATTACAAAACCAACTATTTACATAGGATGTCTATACTTGAAAAACTGTTTTCTTGAATGTATCTTTGAATAAGATTATAATTTATTACAGTCTTCTGTTTCCAGCACTTGATTTACTTTTTGTCAGGCAATGCTTAAGGAAGTAGGTCGTTCTGTTCTTTCCTTGATTGTTTTCAATTCCAACTGTGAGATTGATAAAACCATGTACTTGAAATGTTTAAAACTGGGAGGAGTTGCAGCTTTCCAGTTCTGTATAATATTTTTCCTTGCAATCGCAAGGAGAGTCCACAAAATTACATATTTTTGCCTTAGATCACAAGACGGCACAGGTGTATTCAACGAAACTAGAGATTTTGTAAGTTGAAAATTATCAGTGAACAGCACCTATAACAAATAATTAATACTTTTCCAGTATTGTTTAAGTAAATGGCATTCATAGAACGTTTGTTGCCAATTGGCTATTGATTGTGATTTGCACCTCCAACATCTATTTTCTTTATTATATATTAGTTCTGATTTGTGTGGCGTTAAGTATGTTCTATGTATAAATTGCCATGTGAAAAGTTGCCAGTATAGTTATAAAGATATTAGTTTTGGAGATATAAAAATTATTTTTTGTATCTTTATCATCTGGCATTTTACCATTAACTGTTTCATAGTATTTCCATATATTTTGTTTATTATGAACTCTTGTTTCTTTAACTAATTTGTACAATACTGATAAAATTCCTTTCCCATTTGTGGGAAATTCCATCAGCGTTATTACCTGCTCTATGAACTTAGGAACTTTCCCTAACAGACTTCTGCATTATTGCCTGTTGGTTTAAAACTGTTTGTCTTAATCCCTGCAGTGTTAACCACATGCTATTTTCAATGTTTAACTCACTAATAATCTACTCTATCATTAATACTATATTAGTGTTTATAAACTGATGCCAGTAAGTTAGACTATTCTTACTAAGTGTTTTAACTGCTACTGAGTCCTGAGTTATAATATGATTTTGTGTGTATGCTATTGGGAATATGAAAAAAGACCACGCTTTTATATTTGGATTTTTGTTTACAAAGTGGATAAAAGACTTTAGGGTATTGATAATGTATTTAGAATTTATATTTTTGTGTTTCCCTGTTGTCATATATTCCTTCAATAACCAAAGTAAGCTATTCGGTACTATTTTCATATGTTTATTTATTGTATCATGAGTGGTTTTTAACCAGATTTTTTCATGTACTAGTTTACATTTGGAAGTGTATTCTTTGTTTAACCATAGAGAAACTGTTCTTAAAGTTGACAATTGTATACATCCTAAATCTGGTAAGCCTATTCCACCTTCTTCCCATTTGCCAAAATGATGTCTTATGGCAACTCTAGGTTTTTTAGGGTACCATAAGACTTTTGTTATTCACCCTTCAAATAGTTTTAAATATGATTTTGGTGGAAGTAGCAAGCAAGCTTGTATAAAATACAGAATTTTCAGGAATATCATTCATTTGGTGCTGCGGTAGCATTGTCGCCTCACAGTAAGACGTTGTCCTGTTCGATTCTCAGCTAGAGCATCATCTGTGTGGAGACATACGTAAATGGGCGTACCTTTATTGAAGGTTGTGCGTCAGGGCCGGCAACTCGGCACGTAAAAATCTACTGCCAATCATTAGCGGACCGGAGTTCCGCTGTGGCGACCACTAACCGGGAAAAGCTGAAAGAGACAACATCATTCATTTTAATTATATATAGTCTTTCATCCTTGGTAAAAAAAAAATAGCTTATTCCATTTTTGTATGAGTTTTTTGATATTATCCAAAGTCTTTTTATAATTTAGTTGCACTGTTGTATCCATGCCATTTATAATTTTAACCAAGTATTTGATTGTATCATCTCTAGATAGATATCTATTATAATTTTTTATTTAATGCTTTTGTTCATATTTATTAGTAACATATTGGTTTTATTTTCGTTAAATGATAGTCCAGAAATCTGTTTTGTTGTTTCCCATAGTTCTTTTAGTGTATTATTATTATTTTCTTTTAAAGTCAGTAAAATGTCGACTGCAAATAGTTGAAGCTTTAACTTAAGGTCAATATCTGGTTGAATTCCTTGAATGTTTGGGTTTGCACGCATGAAATTTGCTTATAGTTCTATTACTAATGCGAATAACAAAAGAGAAAGTGGACAACCCTGTTTTGTACCTTTTGCAATGGTAATAGGCTCTGACAAACAGGATTCTATTTTTATCCATGCCAAAGATCTATCATAAAGAGACCTTATTATTGAGGTAAAATTTTGGTTGTTCAGTACCACATCTACCTCCATTTGTCTGGCTATAGCACACTTGACATGAAATCCTCTGTTATCGAGTTTACTTAAAGTCCCCCCTGTATCTCCTTCAAAACCATAGAATAAAGTTTTGTATTTTAATGAAGCTGACAAAGGAACTTTCCCTATGCATACATACCACTATGCCACCATACCAGAAATCTGGGGATGCTGATTTTTGATTGTATAACACACTTTTGTAGTGAATTCTTGAAAATACTGACTAGTACATTTGATTTGTTGACTTTGTAAGTATTTTGTTTCTGTATTTGCATTTGGACTGTATTTATTATTGGCATCATTTGTTTGGTCATATTTTCGTCTAGGCCTCTGAGAATATTTACCATTCTCTTTATCTCCCTAATTTGTTTTGTTCTAGTTTTAGTTAAGTAAACATTGACTGACTGTATACCCACAGAAGCTGTGGTGTACACAGGCTGTTCTACATGTATACCTTTGATGCTGGTGTGTACACACACTGTATTCATAATACCCCTACTTGTGGGGGTGGCTATATGATCCTGTGCTTGTCTAACATTGTATACTAAGGTATGCTGCTGTATCCCTATACCCTTGTATGTGATTGTTCATTTGTGCTTCTATGCTTGTGGAATACTGTATTGTAAGGTACATATGAGTTCTTATGCTTGTATACCTTTGGATATGGGGGTATACATATTCTTTTCTGACCCTTGCATAATGTGGTAAACATATAGTCCTGTGCTTGTTCACCACTCGGATGCAGGATTGAACAGGCGGCCCTGTGCCTATATACTCTTGGATGCAGTCATTACACACCTACATTTGAATGTTTATATCTTCAGAAGTTAAGGTGCATATATGCTCCTGTGCTTGTATAATGTTGTATGCTAAAATGCAAACAGTATCATGTGCTTCTGAACTATTGGATGCAGAGGATGCACATGAGTCCTCTTATGCATGCTTGTATAATGTGGATGCCCATAGCTTGTGCTTGCACACCTTTGGATATGTTTGTGAACATATGTTCCTCTGCAGTGTATTCCCTTGGTACAGTGGGGCAAATGTTGCCGATCTTCATACACACAGGCTGCTGTAGTTATCCAGCCATAGATATGGGTGTGCATTTATAATCCTGTGCAAGTTCATTCTCTGAATGCTTGTATGTGTCCTCTGTGTTACTGTGGATACCTGCTGAACCTCAACATTAAAGGTCACGCTTTAAACCCTATGTGCCTGTCCACCTACAAACAGAAAGCAGATCTTTGGCAACTATGTCCCTCTTCCTCCTTGCCAGCCCTTTAGAACACAAGCTTCCATTCAAATCGTATGCAACTTTATTTGGCAGGTTTCATTATCAGGAAGCAGTGTTATGGTGCAGTACGCATGCTGTAATGGTGTTTGCATTCAAAAGTGCAGTCCATTTGTGACTTTAGGTAAGGGACTGAACATCCTGCTGCTCTCCTGCTATTGACTAGCAACAAGGTGTTGTCAGTGATTGGGATACCATGCAGTATTTAGGAAATACTCTGCAACACAGAAAGTAGGAAAGATAAATCACCCAGATGAAAACAGAAGGAATCAGCAAAGATGGTCTGAAAACCGCTTCATACTGAAGAAAGGACAAGCCAGTTAATCAAAAAGGGAGATGAAATCTTTATATAATATATAGAAAAAAATGTATATAATATATAGGAGAAAATAAAGATAGGGAAGGATCAGTAAAACTAAAATATATTAATTTTATTTATGTTTTGATTATGAGGAATGTCAGCTGAGTTGAAACCCATGTTCAAGGTGGCCTGTGAAAGAAAGCTTATCACTAAGCAGTAATATAATTGAACATTGCTATAACTTCACTTAAAGTGTTAACATTATAAATTAGTCACACTTGAGTTTCATAATACATAGGCATGTAGCTACAGGGCAGGCAAAGATTCATCACACAGTACAAGATAGCAAGTTTCAAACATGATTCATAGTGTTTGGTATACTTATGCCAGGTGCTCAGTTGGAAATTTCATTTGTAAAGAAGTGAAATCTTTTTCTGTATTCATAAAGATGTGGTTGACATTTTAGGTAATTTTGAAATTATTGTCGAAAGATATGCAGAAGATTTTACCAGCATTTAAATTGCAGTAATCCTACTTCTCTCCCTCCTTTTTTTATTACTTTTGGTTTGATACCGCTTGCTTACATGTACGTTATCTTAGATCAGTTACGTAGATTGTTTTGTAAGGTGATGGTGTATCTAATGTTAGGAGGGAACATATTCCAGGAATGGCTCGCTGAGCCTATAAAAGGGAAATCTCCATGGGAACTGTTACTCCTGTTTTATTTTAATGAGGTTTCCTCTATTCACCCTCCAATGTCTGGAGAGGATTAATACTATAAATAAATTACTTAGAGAAAGATAAGAAGATTTGTTTAAATAACTTGGCTGTAAAATATTGGTTGGTATAGAATTTACCATGTATAGTTAGGTTTATAACTCCTCTATTTCCAGCCTACAGATAAGTTACCAATACATGTCAAAGTGCTACTTCAACTAAGCTAGCCTTGATTGGATGGGCAGACACACATTTACACTGGGATTGTCATGTACCAGCCCTGTTTGGGTGATGTGCTTAGTGTTCAACATTTTGAATGTGTCTACATCAAGATGAATATGGCTGAACAGGGGTATCTTATGGTTTGCATGACCACTTGCATAGCATTGGTCCTATATACCCACCACTAATGAAATCCCTTATGGGTAAATTATGGCATTCACGATTAAATCTGCTTACCCATGACTGAATGACTATGATTAGTATATTATCTGCCTGTATTCTTTTGAAATTGTTTATTTTTTCACTTGTATGCAACTGCTTTCTTGGTGACACACTGGCAAAGCAGTTAAGTTGCTCTCTTTTATAGTGTTTGGTTCCTTACTGTCATACTTTCTGCATGGGCTGAATATGACTTCCTTGTTTCTCAGCAGATTTTTGAATGGGACTCCAGCTGAGTGTGTTCATTTGGCCAGGATAGGCCACTCCATCCAGGACTGTTTCCTGCATTACAATGCTTACTCATTAAGGCTCTAAATAATCCACAATCTTGAAATTATAAAGTGCATATTAAAAACTGAGTCAATGAAACTATTGTAACATATCAAAAATAACAGTACTCTTAGTGACAAATTTATATACAAGTCAAACATGAAAATATTTTCGGGTCTAAATTACATAAAAATAATTACAATATACACACACTTTCCATGCATTTCATATGCTTCCTCTTTAAATGTGCTATTATACCAGTAATAATCTCCTGAGAAAGGAGGCATGCGATAGCTGTGCCACTGAAGAAGAAACCTGTAAGGATGAGATGCCTTGTATAAAACTATAGAGAACAAGTAGGGAAACAAAACCTGCAAATTAATACTGTTATATACGTTTCTGCACAATAATGGCTCACTAGATCCTGGATACCTGTATGCAACTAGCTGATTGATCCAAAATGTTCCATGTTTTCTGAGTAATCTCAATGTCAACCCCTCTAGCTGAAGATTATATGTTATCCTTTAAATGAAAAACATAATTCATTATATAAACTAGTATGTCAACAAAGAGCATTTCTGTCCATCCTTACAACAGAGTTTAAATGTTGTGTAATACATGTCTTAAATTGACAAGGAAGACTCATGTTGCCATGTATGCCAAAGTAGAAGCACTACGCACAAGACATTTTAGATTAAAAATATTACTTGTATTTACAGATGTAAAATATTTTGTACATTTCACATATCTTCAAAGGGTGCATTTAGCACATGTGTAAGCTATGATCCAGGTCTGATTCTGTGTCCTTTTGTTTGTCAGCCTTGACCACACTGTCTTTAACAATAGTACCCCTAATGTAAGTGCTCAATCGTTCTGAAAATTAACTCAGTTTATTCCCCCAAATAATCAAGAGTATACCAAAATGTTTTAGGATACATCTAAATAAGACCATGATTACTTCTACATATAGAACAAATGAGAGACAACATATCTGAAAAGCTTCCACACTGACTTTATTAAGCAAATGCGCAGAGGATTGGAATCCCCGAAATGCATTCACCAAAAAAAAAAAAAAAAAACTGCTTAAAAGTGTTTATTTTTGCTGGGGAGCAAGCCACCCCCCACACCTCTTGAACTCCACAGTTGTACCAACTCGAAGTAGGGAGAAATTCCCCCAAAAAAGACATCACTGCCGGCACAACTCTTCAGTAGTTATTCTCTGTGGAAGACCTCTGCTTGCCGATGGGTTGTACTTTGGACAACTTAATCTCAAATGTTCACCCTTTATCCGCCAATAACAAACCTTATCTGAAAATTCTTTTGCCATTTCACAGAATATTCTCTTTAGTTGGAAGCATTCATATCAGAAAGTCTTGGCGTGGCTAGAGTTTTTTTTGTTTAAAACTGCATACATTGTTTTGATGTGACCAGAGGTTTCTAAACAGCTCTTAGACATCTGAAAACCCTAACATCACAACCGTTTAAAGCAGAATAACATACACTTGCTGTAAAACTTATGCAGTATTTGTCTCAGTTTAAATAGGCAAAGACAGACTGAAATGGTTACTTGTTGTCATCCCAGAGTAGCCAGCCATGATCTCTGTGATGTACATCACTTAAGTATGTGGTCAGAAAATGATTCTCAAGGGAACATACCAAATCCAGTAAATATTCCTTAACTAGGTCAGGAAATTTTGGAGCAACATTCATATCCTTAATTATCTGAATGCTATTCATGATAAACAATTACCCATTCTTTATTAACATTGACTTGCCAGGGTAACTTGCTTTGCTTTGCTGCATGGAGGGATTAATTCCTAAAAATGACCCAGATGATACAGGTTCAGTGGACACTGAGAGCGATTTGACTGTTTCCATCTCTGAGAAGAGTGACTGGGAACCATGTCTGGGGTTACCCTTTACATCTCAAATGCCTAATGGAAATTGTACTTCATATGAAAAAGGTATCGGCTTACAAAGGGGGACTAAAGGTCAGTTTGTCCACAGAAGTAGGAAATCACCCTTACACTGTACATTTACACACCCGCCACTTCAGCAGCATCTGTCATTCAAAGAACATAAAGACATAAACACAAAAAGTACCAATCGGGTGCAAAATGCAGACTAGCCTGACCTCTTCCAGTGTGGAAACAGTGCTAGCCCCAGTATCGTAGAGGTTTTCTACCCTGGAGACTGAAGACCCAGTCAGTGAAAAATCACATTGTGGGTTTGTGCCCACTATTGTGCAGGCACAGGAGAAGCTAGAATATATAGGGATCAGGGCATGGAACCAGAAGGCATTAGCAAATGGGCGTGGGGGAGCAAAAAAAACCTCATGCAGGCTTAAAACTGGTATACTGTTCAGAATACGGTGAAAAGTTAGCCATCACCTAATAGCTTCAGCACCTACATTGTGAAGGATACTGGTATATATTTGGAACTATGTTACTGCTGTCATTCTGTTACTTTCATCGATTTCTGACAACAAATGTGGACCGCTAGACATAGTGCCACACAGTAGTTAAGGGAAATAGTCTAAGGATAGTGGCATGAGCCAAATTCTTGCTAAGGAGTCGCCACTAATTCTAAGGACAACCACAAAGCATTCTATAGCTATGTCAAGAATCTTGATGGCAACACCCAAATCTGCTCTGAGTTACAGCACAACGGCACGAAAATTACAGAACCAACTGATATTGCCAACATCCTGGCAGATAGGTTCAGTGATAACTTTACCCCCCCTTCACCCCCTAAAGGGCCCATATCTATACAGGAAGAATGCAGAGTCCCTGTAATCACAGCTACACAGGTAAAAGCTGCACTCTCTAAAGCCAAAAACACAGCATCCATGGGACTGGACAACATCCCAGGCTGTGTTTTACATGAACCTCAGAATGAACTGGCTCCCCACTTAAGCACCATATTCAATAATAGCCTCGCATCAGGCTTTGTGCCCACTGAATGGCGCACAGCAGCAGTTATCCCACTCCACAAAGTGGAGCCACCACTGATCCCGGGAACTATCAACCTATTAGCCTGACGAGCCTGGTCTGCAAGGCCATGGAATATATCATCATGGAACTCATAAACAAAGATATTGGTAACTTCTTTGAGGCAGTCACCAAAGCCGAAAATGAGGGTAAGGTGGTTCACACAGCCTATCTTGATCTTGACCTTGCCAAGGCTTTCGACACCATCCCCCATTCTGGAATTATAGCTAAACTCACTAAACTAGGTATAAATCCCTACATCACAAGATGGGTTGCCAACTTGCTCGCTGACAGAACCCACACTGTAAAAGTTGCAAGCAGTGACAAGTGGAGTACCACAGGGTTCCGTCCTGGGACCTCTCCTGTTTGGTATCTACTTCTCTGAAGTACAGGCTAACACAGAAGGCCTCTGGCTAATGAAGTTCACAGATGACTGTAAACTAGGAGCCATAGTCAAGTCCCCAAATGATGTGGACATCCTACAGAAGGGCCTCACTGAGACAGATGCCTGGTGTCAGAGCCATGGCCTCAAGCTCAGTGCCAAAAAGTGCAGTGTCATCCCCTTTGGCAAAAACTCTGTACCCATGAGCTACCACATAGGCAGCAATCTACTTAACACTGAATGTGTGATAAGAGACCTTGGGACCCAGGTGGACAGTAGTCTCTCCTTTGATAGTCACATCACCACAGTAATCAGGAAGACCTTCTATGTGGCACACCTCATTTTAAAAGGTTTCTCATCCAGAAAAAAAGAGGTCATTGTTCCCCTCTACTTGACACTCATTAGACTCATTATAGAGTACAATGCCCCTTTTGGAATGTACCTCACAAGACATCTGCAGCAGCTGGAAAGGCTACAGAAGTACCTCACAAAGAGGATTACTGGCCTCAAACAAATGCCCTACACTGACCACCTCAAAAAACTCCAGCTTTACTCCGTAGCATATCGCCTACTCCAAGGTGAGCTCTGCCTAACATATAAAGCTATGTCAAACCCAGAGCTGTTGGACATGCTACACCTAAAGAAATCCCAATTGCTCCGAGCTACATGCTCTAGGTACCTAAACCTTGTCACCACAATAAACAGGACATGCTGGAGGGGTAGATTCCTGTCCCAGAGACTTCCCATACTCAGGAACAGGCTACCCATCTATGCCAAGCAAAGTTCTTCATTAGCACTCTTCAAAAAAAATCTTGATGAGTAGATGGGAAATAGGAAATACATCCCGGGGATCACTTCTGTGTCTCTGCTCGACAGTGGCACAGGAAAATAACTTTCTTGGGTGGCGTAAGCCAGGGAACCTTGTTGGCTAAGCTTATGTAAGCCCTTGGGCCGATAGCCTAGTACCTACATATGAACCTATAAACCTAAGTACGACATGGGACATTGTGGAGAAAAGGATATGATCAGAGGCTACCCCACAGTAGTCAGTACTGAAGGTGTTTTCTAAGTCTTGCACCATACTGGTTATCAAATTGCCTTTTTTTTGTGGAGACAGAAGGTTATATAACAAGGGAGTCACAGAAAACACACCTAAATGGCAAGAATAAGTAAATGGTTTCAAACAAAATAATACATCTGTTAATTTGTTTTTTATCATTTTTTATTTATGGTGTTTGTTGAGTCAGAAGATGTTCATTTGGGTATTTCCTTCTTTGATTTATTTTTTAGGACTCTGTTTTTGGTTTCTGAAGATAGTAATTACTAGCCTTGTTGGCTGGAGGTTGTTTTACATTTTTAGCACTTGGCTATTTATTTTATATATTTTTTATATGTATTATATAACATTATATTATTTTATATTTAAATATATATGATATAATGCATTCTATATTTATATTATATATTTATATTACATATACAAAGACAAACCACTTCTTTCTGTACACAAAGCTTCTGTAAGCCAATAAAACTGCTAGAAAATCTTTGTATTCCTTTTTCACTGCCAAAGCTTGGAACAAACTTCCCACAAACATTAGATCAAACATCAACTTCCGGTCATTGGAAATCACTCTAAAGGAATACTTAAGCAAAGCATGGGTGTGTTCCTGCTCTAACCCTGCTTGACACTATATCTTTTTCTCACTACCCCAAACTACCTTTTCACAATGTCTAATACTCCTTTCCTTTCTGCCATCGTCTCCCCTTTTCCACATTTTAGTTCTCCATCTACTATCTGTAATAGGCCTGGACTTGTCTCTGTTCTCGCTGTACTCCACTTCCTTAACAGCCCAACTACTTTACTTTTCTCACTCTAGCTCTTCCCCCTCTGCTCTATTTCCCTCATTCCTTTCCTTTCCTACTTAACCCACTTGCTCTATATACTTTTCTTATCCTTTACCCCATTTTCTTTGGGTGTATATTATGTTATCGAACTTTTCAAAGTTTTAATGTCATATGATCAAAGCCATATGATCGAACTTTTAAAAGTTCGAAAATCAAAAAAAAAAAAAATAAACAGAAAAACCTACCTGACCATTTTAAGCAGGGGGGCAAGCCACCCTACACCCCCTCATGTGGGGGGAGGGGCTGCACCCCCACACCCCCTGCTATTTAAATATACCAACTCTGAGATCGCACTACAGTGCAGGAAAGGGAAATCTTCCTATTCCACACTGTATGGAGATCTCCATTGAAATGTCTGAACTTTTAAAAGTTCGATTATATGGTGTCGACTATATGAGTTCGAACTTTTAAAAGTTCGATAACGTAATATACACATTTTTTTCTCGTTTCACTGATTGTCAAACTAGTGTCTTATAGTCTAATTTTCCTCCTATAATAATGAATTATATTTATTATAATTATTTCTAATTGTAATTTAATATTCTGTTCTTCACTTCTTCACATGCTTTATTATATACTTTTACTGTCTTTATTTTCTTAACTGCAGTGGTGGTGCTGCGGTAGCGTTGTCGCCTCACAGTAAGATGACCTGTTCGATTCTCTGCTAGAGCATCTTCTGTGTGGAGACATGCGTGACTGGGCGTTCCTTCATTGAAGGTTGTGTGTCAGGGCTGGCAACTTGGCACGTAAAAATCTACTGCCAATCATTAGCAGACCGGAGTTCCGCTGTGGCGACCCCTAACCGGGAAAAAGCCGAAAGAAACAACATTTTCTTATCTTCTGTATTAATATTTCTTTTTACATGTATTTGGAGCTTTTCTCCCCAGGCCTCTGCTGAAAATGGATCTCCCTGGACCTAGTTAGACTTTCCCACTGATCAAATGTCAAATAAATAAATAACATAAAAAAAATGTATGTTTTCTGGTTTCAAGCAAGTGCTTTAGTTCTGTGTTCATATAATGCTTGGTCTTTTTTCTTGCTGTTTAACCCATTGGCCTACTTTATTGGACATAATAATTAGCTGTGTAAGTTTGTCCAAGTCACAAAAGATTCACTTTTCCTCCAAGGTTTTTGAGATAGAGAGACCTGTAGGATGGTACTTAAGGCTGATTTTAATGCTGTACTTTGACCACACAGAATATTCAAAACTATCCTGTCCTGAACCACCCTCCACTCATTATTCATGTTTGTGGATGTTTTTTAGTCTTCATTTATGACTTTAAGTATACATATTTTCCCCAGATAAAGCTGTTTTTGAAAAGATGATCTGATAAAATCCAGTTAGCAGACAAAAGCTCTTATCATACATAAATAAAGCGGAGTTCTTTCGATGTCAAAGTCTGGTCGAATTTTTTTATTTTAAATTTTATTTCTGACTTTGAAAGTTTTGGACTGCTTTTAACAGTTTCTGAATGATGGAGTTTAGTTAATTAGCCTGGTTTTGTAACAGGCCTAGAGGATTATGATCTATTCACCAATTAAAACCTGTTTATTAAGTGTTTGAGACATGGACGCCAAGAAATTCACCTCAAAGGGTAGGGTGGGGGAGAAGAAATAAGTGAGATCTGCAGCTTATCCACTGTGCAGGCAAATGTGCAGTTTAGGTGGTCTCTGTGGCTGTTGATAATCTGAAAGCATAATGAAGAGAGCTTTCCTCACTTCTCATATACTACATGGAAAGTAAATATATTGTGTTTGAGAAAAGACAGTCACTGCAAACCATTTCTAAGTTTCCTACCTAGAAGGATATTGCCTTTTAACTGAATTGTTATACTTGCTCCTGTCAGACATGGGTTTATTTTTCTTTCTAGCATGTTGGATTTGTCTTTCTACTAGAAAGTATGTAAGTCATGTACAGAACTTACCTATCCCAATACTTTTTGTGGGCTGCAGTGTTTTAGATCTCATTTTTCACTAAGCCAGTGCCTCAGGTTCAGAAACGTATAGGGGTAAAGTAACAGGAAAGGACAAAAGGAATTTGGTTTTCCTAGGATTAGTTGGGTATCTTGTAGAAGAACTGCATCTGCGGCAGACTGCCATGTCACATGGCATGGAATGTTAACTCCTCTAGCCGAGAGTGCTGGCAATTACTGCAGAGGTGCCAATAACATACCAGGTTCACTGGCCACCCTGACAGTGAGTACATAAAACTGATGGAAATTCCCATGGTTATAGAAAGGTGACAGTCTCTGAACAGTGCGGATTAGGGAGGAGGAGCATAGAAATGGAAGCACCATAGGAGCAGTATAACATGATCAGAGATAAATCTGCAGGAAAGACAACATGGAGAGGGGTTGAAAAATAAATAAAATATGGAAGGCTTGAATCACAAAGAGCCAGATAGAACACTGGTCCACAAACCCCATACATAAGGGATGCATAGTCTTGGAATGTAATGTATAAATTCTAATTTACATGGGGGCAATAGTATATACTACATGAAATTCACAATGTCAGGGGAGTAATAGTAGAGACTACAAGAAATTCAGCGTCGGGAGTAATAGTATAGACTACATGAAATGCACAGTGTCGGTGGGAGTGATAGTACAGACTACATGAAATTCACTGCGTCAGGGAGAGAGTATATACTAAGCTTTTTTCTTCCAGCATGAATAGTCATTCTATGTGCATTTACAGATTACTTGCATTTATCAGAAATTATATGCACCAGATTAATATTTACATGTTTCCTATTCATTACTACCAGTACCCCATAATTTTAATTTATTCAGTCTGCATATTGTACTGATATTCTTGCTTAGGTCATATAAGTAAAGTTGAAGGATTTGTCAAAGATGACAATACAGCTGTCACTCTGCACATCTGACTTTATCTGTTTTCTTGTTACTGCTGATAAATGTACCTCAGTTTAGTGTCCCATGTCTGCTTGTTTACTGGCCAGACAGTCTTCTGTTACTTAGCTTTTATTTTAATGCAGTCAAAGAATGACCATCCAGTTGTCTTCCTATTTCAGTTCTGCATCCTGTTCACAGGGCAAAACTGTTAATGGTACAGATGGCTAGATGGGTCTATATTATATCCTCGAAGAGACATTCCATCGAACGTCTCTTCATCGACCCTTAAAACGCAAACTCTCATAACAGCGAACGGCCACATCAGCGATTTTTTTTTTCCCCCCAGGGAAAAGACTTGCCTTGAAGAAGAAAACTCAAGAGACATGTTTTAGCTCTAAAATAGTAAATCTAATGACTGCAGTGCAGTATTCCATTAATGGACTGCAATTAATAAATAGTGATACATGCCTCTACCAACAAAATTTATTTTGTGTCTACTAGTGACACAACTTTTTACCTTCGAGCTGTGGACGCTGCTGTTGTGTGCTGCATGCTAGCACTTCCTATTGTTTATTTTAGTAGTGTGGTCATTGTTGTGGTATCCCTTTTCCATTATTGTTTTCATCCATTTCCCCATTCACTTGTTGAAAACCAAAACACTTGTATCATCCCTCCACTGAAGAAGTAGCTGCCTTCAAAAGCACTGCAGTCACTTTGCAGGTTTACGCTACGCACATTACATATAAAGTACCTGGTAGTTCAGTTCCCTATTCATTTATGAAAAACATTCAATTTTAGAGGAGTTAGAGGTCTGTATGCTGGAAAAAATGCAGTAGTGGAGGTTCCCATGAAGGTATGACCTAAACAATCCTCTTTGTGTGGCATTGTTAAACAAAAATACAGTCCATTGTAATTTCTAAGACTGTATGGACTGCTGAGATTGTAAAGGAATGTGGAGTTACATGTACATTGCTCCTTAAGACTTCCATATGGTGAATAGTTTTAAAAAAGTCAGCCTTCTTTTTTATCATGTACATTTTAGAATGCTAAAAGCTGTGCGCCAGCTTGAAAGAAAACATACAATTCTTTCTTTCTCTCTCTCTCTCTCTCTCTGTCCCCCTCTCTCCAGAGATTCCATCCAGGGAAAGTGCTACATGTGACCTCAGACAGCCATAGCTATATTATATTATCTCTGACAGAGAATCTCAGTGAAAGCATGACATTATGGGCATTTTATGTAAGGTAGTTATGTACAATATAATTTAATCATACGTAGAATATGACTCATATGAAATGTAGTTATTTTTGGTATCCCATCAGCTATTGCCATCAAGGAATAAATTTATAATTGTTGACACAAGTTAAGATTTTCAGAATGTGTAACAAAGGATTTACAAAGCTGCATTCTCCCTTTAAGCCACATAAGGAGTAATTTAGATCTGAGAGTTACATGGGTGTAACTAGTCCACATTCTTAGAATGTTGTAGTACATGGGAATGACAAGTCAACATTCAGGATAAGCAGCTTCTGACGACCTTATAGGCCTAGGGGAGAGGCTGCCTTGTAGAGGTTTCACAGCTCTGAGCATTTGCATCTTTAGTATGACTCACCATCTCAAACAGAGTAATCCAACTGTGAAAGAACATGTTGGCAAAGCCTTCTTTGGATGTTTTTGTAGAAACCTTTTTCCGAGCGCAGTCTGTGGCAATGAACTGATTTTATGTGGGCTGTTTTCAGTAGCTCTTTGAGCACAGGTTACAGCTAGCATTTAATTGAACAAAGCAAAACTGCATTGAAGGAAGAAAGAAAACAAAAGTCCCCAAGAATAGGCATGAATTACCTAGCCAGAAACAAGCTGGCCAAACACAAATGTGCACAGAGACACTTGTGTGCCTGGCTTTCAAAGCATCACGTGAGATTCATAAATCGCCCCTGAAAATAGAAATGTTATAGGATATTGACATAGTATTGTACAATAATGTACTCATTTTTAATAATCCACAGTTGTCATTTGTTTCACTAGCTATACTTAAAACTGAGCACACTCTAACCTCATTGACATTACTTCTTTCTGGAGTACAACAAGGGTCTGCATTGGACCCTCTCATTTTATAACGTTTATAAAGGTATTTCCTATTAGTTGTTTGAATCCTGAGGTGTTGATGTGTGCAGCCATCCTATGCATCACCTGTTGTCTGATATTCTACACTCTGACCTTATTAGCCTGCTAATCTGCTTTGTTCATTCAAGGCCGCCTCTTTAAAGCCAAGGTCATGATTTTTGGAACTTTGGCAAGACTATGCAAAGTTCCTGTTGACTGGAATGTCTTTTAACCTCATGACTCTCCCACTAAACCAGTGCAATATTTTAAGTACCTTGGTGCTTGGCTTCACTCCACAGTGAACTTACTGTTTCAGCAGAAGTTTTCAGAAGTACAAAAAATATTTTAGTCAGTGGGAAGTTTGCATAGTCTGGCCATGGTTACAAATGTTATGACACTGGGTTTATAGAGGTTTATTTGTTGAGTATTTGTAGAGTAATCTGTATTTGTAGAGTAATGGTGAGTGTGGAAGAGAGGTGAAGAAGAGAGTACAGGCAGGATGCAGTGGGTGGAGAAGAGTGTCAGGAGTGATTTGTGACAGATGAGTACCTGTAAGAGTGAAAGGGAAGGTCTACATGAGGGTAATGAGACCAGCTATGTTATATGGGTTGGGAGACAGTGGCACTGACAAAAAGGCAGGAGTCAGAGCTTGACGTGGCAGAGTTAAAGATGTTAAGATTTGCACTGGGTGTGATGAGGATGGACAGGATTAGGAATAAATATATTAGAGGGTCAGCCCAGGTTGGAAGGTTTGGAGACAAAGCCAGAGAGGCAAGATTATGTTGGTTTGGACATGTGCTGAGGAGGGATGCAGAGTATATTGGGAAAAAGATGCTAAGGATGAAGCTGCCAGGTAACAGGAAAAGAGGAAGGCCTAAGATAAGGTTTATGGATGTGGTGAGAGAGGACATGCAAGTGGATGGTGTGACAGAGCAAGATGCAGAGGACAGGAAGAAATGGAAACAGTTGATCTGCTGTGGCGACCCCTAACGGGAGCAGCCGAAAGAAGAAGAAGATTTGTTGAGTATCTGAAAAATTAGAGTCCAGTCTGTATTATTGATGGACATCTCGTCAAGACCTTCTTTGTTATGTTTTTCTCATCAGCTGTCTCAGTTACTGGCCTGACAAACTTGTCAAATCCCATTTCAGTTGGCACTATTGAGGATATGGAGCAACAGTCCCCAAAACTGAGATCACACTTTACTAAAGAGGAATTAGGAATAAGAGTTGGTTGAAGCTGCCTTAGCAGATCTGCGAATTATCAACTGCCAGGCACTGGTAAATGAACCAAGTTACTAGACATGACATCTAATTAATTCAACATTAGAAATTGTGTGTTAACCTGCTAGAACTAAGGTAGTTTGAGTGCTTTGCTCGAAAATAAGATTTAAATGTACAGTGTGTGTGTTAGAAGCTTGTAGTTTAGCACAAATCAGAATGACTGTAGACTATACATAGTCTAAGTATGATTGTATTGGATATCACTTATTTTGTATGTGTACACTTTGCATATTGCACTATTAGAATTTGCCATTATTTTTTTTTCTCCTGATGTTTGTTTTTCTTATCCATTGTACCCATAATGTTTTCCTCAGTAATTGTTAATTTGTCTCTATTCGTATGTATTTGTATGTCTGTTTGGGGCTTTTCCCCTCGGGTCTCCACTGAAAAAGGGTAATTCTTACCCAGCTGGACCAACCCGGTTAACAAATGCAAATAAATAAATAAATGTTTTCATCTGCTGCTTTTTGCAGAAAGGGTCTACTCTAGGCCATAACTGAAAATGATTTCTCTGAATCAGCATACATAGTCAGTTATTCAGCAATACATACATTAATAAGTAAGATCTTAGTATCTTAGTATGTGTTGCTATACTTTTATATCTCTTCAGCATATCATGGCTGAAAACTGACTTGTACCATGAAGAATTTGGTATGGAAGAAGCCCTTACCTGTATTAGTAAGGGTGCAGAGTTTTAGCACGAGACATTTCCATTTATGGGATGCTGATGAAAGTTGTCAACACCAAAACATACATCCATATTTAGTAGATATAACCACATCTTCTGGAGTGTTTATTTTGGCTTCATTTCACTACTGAGCCTATTTTCAGGAATGCTTTACATTTTTTTATTTATTTTATTTTATTTAACATTTGTTGACCGGGAAAGTCCGACTAGGTTCCACAGATCCTGTTTTCAGCAGAGGCCCGGGGAGCAGTGCTCCAGAAGCATGTTTTTAGATATTTCCCACAATGCATTAAAGATTTGCATATGTACAGATGCTTCATAAGGAAAGTAAATATGGAATGTCACTCCTTTTATTTCTTATCTCTTTCATCTCCCATTCTCTATATCATCTAAAGTAGAAGCCCCATGATCAGACATATACAGATAGATGTAAAGGAGGAAAAAACGGTATTTCTAAGGAGGATTTTCTAGCTGTTTTTTTTTTTTTTTTTTTAAGTGCTGTGGTTTGGAGATGGGAGTGATTTAGTGGAAAAAATCATCAGTCATAGCTCTTAACCAAAGATCTCTCAAATGTGGAACAAACTGGCATTAACTAGGAATGTTACAACAATTGAATAGTAAAGCCTGAATTGTTATGCTGTTCCTCATTAACAATGCTTTATAATACCCATTAATCAATTTGATTTTTTCATGGCTGTATGATGATATATTTCATTACTGAGAATAATGATTTAACAATCCTTTAATACTGTGAGAATGCATTAATAGATCAATATGGTTCTTTATTATTTATGATGGATATTTGCTAAAAAGTTATTGTCTAATTGCGTAGCAAACAATATGTAACAAATGCTTAATATGGAACGGGGAATGCAAAATGAGGTATAGTTCAGCTGTAAGACTGCAGCTAGTGCCTCTGCACAAGGAAATGATGTGACAACCTAGACAACATAGTAGGACAAAAGATCATGCCCTAATATATGGGGGGGGGGGGGTTCTTCTGTCCTTTGAAATGCAGTAATTTGGAGGTTAAGGAATAACTGGGTGTGCAAGTGAAAAGCCCTGTGTGTATGACAGTGCGGGGATAACAGATGTCACTACATTAATTTCAGCACTGTGATGTGAGCTGCAGAATTCTATCAGTAAGAATTCTGATCCATGTTGTTCCATAGCTACAGCCACTGGGGACACAGAATGTGCTGTGAACTATAGCTGTCCCATAATTTTAGACATTGTAACAACATCCCCCTGGGGGTGAAATCTGCTATACCGTTGCAGTATACCTATTGGAATTTGACATCAAAACTTGAGATCAAGTTCTAGCCACAGTTATTACTTGTTCTTTGGTGAACATTTGATATTTGGCCCTGATTTCTTAATTCTTGAATGTCGGGGTCCTCAGTATCTTCGCACAGCACCCATAATTCTCAGATTATATTATTCTTGTTTTATCCTTTGTTTGATTTAAAAGATGGTATTTACATACCAGCTATGATTCAAGTTTAAATATATTAACATGTAACAAATATTTGCGAATAAAGCAAAAACAAACCTAGATTTTGTGTATGTAAGTACCATGTTCCTGTATGTTTCTAATAAGACAACTTTTTATTGTTTCTCAGTTCTTCTTTTTGAGTGGCACACACTGTGTCTGTATGTGCCTTATTCCACTGACTAAAGGTTGAAACGTTGTCACAACTCTTCACGCCGTCATGGGTATTGAGATGCAATATTCTAGACTGTGATGGTTGCTATTACATGTACATTTTTGTTACAAACCTGCTACAGGAAAAAGCAAAAAAATGCATTTTTCAGTTTATTGTAGTTAGTATTCATATATGGGTGCTGGCTGTTTCACCAAATGTTTGGTGCCTGTACATTTGCTGTATGTATTATTTCAGGTGTGGTGTCACCAGCACCCTGTACAATGAGAGCATTATGCCGTCCTGTCTTGATGCATCCCCTCTAGCTATGTACCATAGCAGTGCTCGTTCATTTTTTATAATATGCGATTCATGCACAGATTCCTCATAATCGCTTCCACATCCTCCACCTCTGCAATCCTCTGAAGATCCTTACTCTGTGTATGTATACCACAGGGGTGTGGCTCATTCCAAAATGGATCACTTTATGTACGACGTCTCAGCTGATGCATCTTGGGCCATGGTATTAGCATATTAGATGTCTGCAAACTTTCTTCCTAATGTATAACCACCCCTTACTGTTCCATGTTTTAGAACTTGGGTGGATCCTAAAAATGAGGCTCCAAATGTGGCCAGCTAATAGCTTTCTTATAGATCATTTGCAAATAAATATTCTATACTCTTTGCCTTGCCAGGAGTAATTAAAGACCAAAAACCTGCTCTCCATTTTAAAAAGGCTTTGTCCAGCCAATATGATCTCTTTTTATGTATAATAGTTTATATGTTATGAACATTTGTAGATTTTCCAGGAAAATATTAAGAAAATAACTTTTTTGAATTGCAGGATCTTCATGCATATTAGGTTCAAAATTGTTACCAATTGCTAGTTTCATAGTACAAAAATAAATTATAATATAGAGTAAAAAAGCTCTCTGAATTTCCACCTGCAGTGCACTCCATTTGACATGGATAAATCTGATTATTAAATCAATATCAATCGCTGATTATTAAAATAAAAATAAATTGATTTTCATTAGTTGAAATTCCAAGAGCTATGCCAGATATTAAATATAACATCCAGTTATTGCAATGATTTCACTGTAAGGTTAGTGCTTCTATATCAGTAAGATTAAAGCAGACTCCAAGATCAAAAGAATTTATATAAGTTTTAAAAACAGTTGTAAGATGAAGAATGACAGAGCACTTGTAAAAATGTCCTTATGTACTTTGAACAAGATATGCGTATCACTATCTTCAATGAGTTCCCCTTTTTCACTGTTGCTGTGCTCCCATCCGTCACCATATGTACCACCACCACTTTCCAGCTGCAGGCTTTCCCTGAATCCGGACTATGGCTAGTGTGGATCTTAAGGGTATCCTGAGTTGTATGGGGTGCAGTCTGATGACTGTTTCTGCTAGGGGGATTTTTTTTTTAATTTAATTACCTTCCCTTGATCCGTAAGGCTATCTTGAGTTGTATGGGGTGCAGTCTGATGACTGTTTCTGCTAGGGGGATTTTTTTTTTAATTTAATTACCTTCCCTTGATCCGTCATCCTCTGCATTTGTCTATTTATGTCAAAGGACAACTCCACTCTATGGACCACACCTCCCTTCAGGGTGCATCTTAAATGCTCACCCCCCCCCCCCCCAGAATAAGTAGTCCTATCTTTCCCTGACAGAATCTCTAACACTAACTGCTGTCTACTATGCTAGTCTAAGATGAAGCACATTATCAATATATCAGTTTGCCACTATAGTCCTTTGTGTATCTAGGTGTGTAGTTAAACTGCCATGTGAATAGCTTGGCATATATCAAAATGATTTTAACATGAAGCTCTGTTCCTAGCCAGACACTTTTTTAAATATTCCAAGGACTGTTTCCCCTTGCATTTCTCTAGAATATGACCACCTGGTTCCACTATGTTTCCCCACTGTATACTGGCCGAGTGTAGGTGGCTATTTTCTAAACTACTGAAAATTCAGGAGGTCAGGAAACAGCTGGCTGTTCAACTGTTCAAGCAGAATGCCACCATATTCTCCAGCCAGCTAGGCAATGTGGAGTTTCACGTAAGCTCACAACCATCTGCTGTGCAGTACAATTGCAGACAGTTTTGAGAAGCACACAGTAGTGAAGTGAAGGCTGAAATATTCAAATCCGGGTAGCTCCTTATCACAACACCGTCCTTATCCTCTGCTCCATATAATGGAGTATCTGCCTCCTGTGTGCTAGGCATTAGGATGTTTACAGACTACATGCATTGGGGAAGATCCCTATAGTAATACTCCATGTCGTTACAGAGTTATAGCAAGATCAGCCAGTTTCCTAGACAATGCCCCCATTTGGCAAACCTACTCACAGCTGGGCATCCATATACAAAACAATGGGACTTGTAGCTGTGGACACATTCAGGTTTTGTTACCTGTAGGTTAATCTGCTTCTTCCTATAGAATGATCCCTGTACTTTCACATATAAAAAAAAATTCTCTTTCTGAATCATTTGTGCCCTAGTCCCCTTCCACAATACGCACTGTTGGTTCTGGATGTAATATCATGATACTTTCATTAGGAATTTGTCTTCCTTGTTCTTGTATTATTTTGCCCATCATGTTTTAAGGTTTCTGGCAAATTAAAAAAACATAAGGTATTTGTACCTCTTTATTTCACACTCAAATCATAATGCTATTCAGGGTATGAGAAGTCACAGTTCTTTTAATGTGTACTGTCATTTACAACTGCATTATTTTCCTCTTCTGGGGCCATAAACCTATTGAGCCTTTGACAATTCATAGTTCATTTACTTTGTAGGCTCAAGGTGAAAGCAGCCCTTTACTACCAAGGGAAGAGGAATGTCTTAAGCAGTTACGTGATTCCTATTTTTATACAACTCCACCACTGTTTTTTCTGCAGAAAAAAAGAAACTGCTTATTACATTATGTTTAAAATAATGACTTAAAATGCTGAGCAGAGACTTTCACTTGAGGAAACTTTCAAACATTATATCCAGGGGTTCTCAAACTTAGTTATTAATTTAAAAATGTGTATAACTGCTTCTCATGTACCCTTCTTTATTGCAGTGCATCTGAGAAATTATGCCAGATCTGTGGCTTTTCACAGCTTGTGACATATCAATACATTAAACAGAAAATGAAGTAAGGACATAAAACTTTATAAGTGTCATCTAGTGGTCAGAGTCAAGTAGCTTCTTCTTCTGGCTTTTCCCGATTAGGGGTTGCTACAGCGGATCATCTGTCCGCTCATGATTGGCAGTGGAGTTTTTTTACAGTGTCGAGTTGCCAGCCCGGCACCCAACCTTCCACAGAAGGCACACACACACACACACACACACACACCTAGGGCCAATTTAGAGTGTCCAATCCACCTACTGTATGTCTTTGGGAAGAAACCGGAGCACCTGGAGGAAACCCACGCAACCACAGGAAGGACATGCAGACTCCGCACAGAAGGCACCCCAGCCGAGAATCAAACCTAAGACCCTCTTGCTTTGAGGCGACAACTCTAACTGCTGCACCACCGCCCCAATAGAATAATGTTGAATCTGATAACTGTCTTTTAATAATGAAACACTAAATACTCAGGATCTACCTCTTGATCTCCTATTACTACTCTTTTTTTATGCATGGTTGATGTGAGTTATACTCATTACATTTCAGCATTTGCTGACAGGGCATTAATGCAGAAAATTTCAGAGCAAGAACAAAGACTTTTTATATTGGTTGCACTTTTTGTAATTAAAAAGTACTCGTAGAGCATGCCCCTATCATGATTGGTAGAGTGTTCTAGAGCCTGTACATTATTCAGTAATCCAAACTGTAGCTGCTGTTTGCATATTTCTTGCAGTGTAATATATGCTATTAGTCTGTTAAGTATCGTAAATGTCATTCTTCCATTGGTAAACTACTCACTATACAAGTTAATCAGGACAAGCAGTATTTATACACACAATGTAACAGTGAATCATTGTAGTCATTAAGTAAAAAAAAAAACATAGTTACCTTTGGATGTAGGTTTCCTGTCAGTCTGAGTATAAACAGATGATCATTTTAGGACACACCATGATGATTTGAAAAGGTCATGGGTATAATCCCTTCCATTCCTTATGCCCCTTTGCCTCAGTGCCTTACCATGTAAGATGATGATTTGGTTCTGAATTTAAACTATTGTGATGAGGGCTTCACTAAATAATAACTGACTCTCCTCTGTTTCTCTTGTGGGGTGATGGTTGAGAAAATAGCTATACTGTGAGAAATGTTAGTGTTTCTGCTGATGCTGTGAAGATGGACAAGGTCCACGTGCTGGTTTCTGTATCATTTTTAGCAGTCTGCCATGACTTCATAAGCTACTAGACTGCTAGTGGGAACTGCTAAGTGAGACTTTATTTGAGCATCCCATAAACTGGGGAGAAAGGAATAAGCAGTAGAAATCATGACTGTGTTGTTACAGGCTTCAGGGATGAAGACACTAATAGTCCTCGTATAAGTTTCAGAGGTGGACACACTGGACAGAGCTGGTATGGTTTGGAGGAGTACATATATACAGATCTAGAGCCTACTTCAAAAGCCAGAGATACAGGACAGTGTTAGTGCGAGCTTCAAGGATCAAGGCACTAGTCAGAGCTGGGCACATGCTTTGAGATGGACGGACTGGACCATGCTGTTAGATGCTTCACTGGGTGTACTGTAGTCAGTAGGGCCTTCAGAGGAGGAAATTCTGAACATGACTGGTACAGGCTTCAGAGATGGACCTACTTGTCAGAGCTGGTAGAGGCTTCAGAGGTGGACTCACTAGACAGTGTTGGTACAGGTTTCAAAGTTAGACATTGGATAGTGCTGGTATAAGGTGACAAGTTGACATTGTTAATGCATGCTGGACAATGATAATACAGGCTTCAGAGGTGGAGTAAGTGGACAGAGCTGGTATGGTCTTTAGAGGGGGAAGATGTTGGTCAGTGCTGTTACAGACACCACAGATGGAGACAGAACAGTACTGGTAGTGGATTCAGAGGTTCAGATACTATATGGTGCTGGTACAGACTTCAGAATTGGAAGTACTGGCCATTGTTGCTAAGGGCTGTAGAAGGGAAGATACTGGACAGTGCTGGTACAGACATAAAAGATGGATGCTTCTAGATGCTTCAGTGTTCTGAAGCATCCATCAAAGATGGATGCTTCTAGATGCTTCAGAGCACTGGTACATACTTCTAGTAACAGGTTTCTGGTCATTATAGTAACTTCTAGATATTCTGGTGGTAGATGACCAGCATTTACAATACAGGACTTGTTTCACATCAGTTGTTATGATATCAAATAACAATCAAAGGTGAAACCGGTTATGTTATGCTTTGGGGTAGCTTGGGTAAAGTAAGTAGTCCTTTTATGAAAGTCCCTTTTTATACATATTATAGCAAAGAATTCGCTCCAGTACTGAAATAACCCAAAGTCTGAGACCTCTACACCAAGCAATAGTGAAGGAACCCCAAGTCTGAGACCTCTACACCAAGCAGTACTGAAAGAACCCAAGTCTGAGACCTCTATGCCAAGCAGTACTGAAGGAACCCCAAGTCTGAGACCTCTACACCAAGCAGTAGCGAAGGAACCCCAAGTCTGAGACCTCTACACCAAGCAGTACTGAAGGAACCCCAAGTCTGAGACCTCTACACCAAGCAGTACTGAAGGAACCCCAAGTCTGAGACCTCTACACCAAGCAGTAGTGAAGGAACCCCAAGTCTGAGACCTCTACACCAAGCAGTAGTGAAGGAACCCCAAGTCTGAGAGCTCTAAACTGCCTTTTAGAACTTCCATTGTCTGCAGTTTACTTGCAGTACTTTTCATGCATCTCTTCCTCCTGTCTAGTTCTTACAAGTTATAAAGTTGTTATAGCATTTACTTGGAAGAACAATTGTAATTTAATCACTTTAGTTCACATAGATTATACATATTTTTCCTGATAAAATCAATGCAAGAACTGGATTTATATTTCCTAACATGGAAATATGAAGCCCATTTAGTTATTCAGTGTTGCAGTGGAATTGTCTCAAGCTGCATTGTTTTTTTTTAACCAGGTCTATTAGACACACATGTAAAAAGCTAGAGCTGTGAGCATTCAGGGATTCCAGAAGCTGCTAGTCTTTTTTTGATGGTTTGGGTCACACCTGGAGTACCAGTTTAACGTTAGGCATTTTGCCATGTATTTGCTACATCTTGTAGTCAATGTAAATAATTTTTGTGGAAATTATTTGTACCAGCAGTAGCAGGCTCCCTAGAGTCCTCAAAATCATTTTTAAAGTAGTGTTTTTCCACATAGACCTCTCCTTAGGGCTTTAAACAAAGTAATCCTATCTTGGGGAAGAATTATCTTCATAGGCTGAAGTCATGAGTCATGGTATCTCCATCATTGTTAGTTTGGTTATAACCATGCGTTTGGGGCAGCATATGATACTACTCAGAAGCAGTTTGATTAACTCCACCAGTCATGCCAGCATTAAACTCCCCTGCAGATTAACTTGGTTGAAGCCATGTGTTGTCACAGTACAGACGTCTGTCCAGAGTCTGGTCGAAGATGCAATGATGTTGAAGCTACATAATGTGGCAGTAACAAATGCACTTTAGTTTGATTGAACCTTGCTTTTTCATGATGCTTAGCTTCTCTTGGGAATACTTTGGTTGAGCTTATGTATGACAGAAACACCAGACTGTCCTAAGGTGGTTAAAACCACTTTGTGGGACCAGCTGACACTCCTTATGAGAACTTTGGTCTAAGCCAGAGTGCTCTTCAGAATCCAGCATCTGCCCCTTTTGCAGTGCAGTAACGTTACTTTGGGCAGCACAGTGGTTTGGTGGTTTCTATTTCACTGGTCCAAGACCTAGAATTCAATCCTAATATCAAGTCATAGCCTATATTAAGTTTTCTTGTTCTCCCTATGCCAGTGCTGTTTTTCTCTCCCCCCCCCCCCAAGATACTCTGGTTTCTCCCAGCTCTCACAAAATTTCACTGACTACTCTAAACCGTCCATATATAGTGCATTAATTTTTGACCTCATAGTCTGGGTCATGGCTTAAAAACTTCAGAGAAAGACTGCTTTAATTAACGACAACACTGTTATGTACTTGATAATAATTAACAAATACATAACATAGTCCGCTTGTCATTAATTAACAAATACATAGCATAGTCAGGATTGTCATTGTTAAATGCATGACATAGTCGGGATTGTCATTAATTTAACACATTTGTTAAGTGCATAACATAGTCAGGATTGTTTTGAAACCATGTGTTTAGAGTTTACAGCTGTTTTCTGCATAGTATTACTATATTACCAGCTTTCAAAAGGTTGTTAAAAGGAAATTGCTTACCAGGAATCCTTTTTCAAAACAGGATAACATCTGGAGATGCCATATTTTAAGAGCAGATTGTGGAGGAGTGAAGTCTCCTAACATTTTTGTATGGTAGGATTGAAACATTATAGTTATTTCCATGTATGCCAGGTGCTGTAATCAAGGCATTTTGTTTGTGTGGGTCTTTAACTCCAGATATGACTGAGGAAACACTATCTGCTTAAATGAATTACTTGCAGTCTATGTACAAGTAGAGAATGAAGGAATAAAACTCTGGACAGTGGAATATGACTTGTTTATAGTTGTTGATTTCATTGATATGGCTTGTCAGTATAATAACATGTTCATACTTCTCAGCTGTCCCTGTTTTTGTCTCATTTTTTAAATTCTGACCATCCTTAATTCAGCGATACATTGAGCACAAAAGGTGATTGGTATCAACAAGTAATGGCATTCACTTACAGACTGCTTTCATTGCAGAAACTATGGGCTAATTAATTACTTTCATTTTGTCAGATTAACAAATTACTCTATTTAAATTATCATTAAATTGGGGCCTTTGTTCCTGAATATTTTTGGCTTTATCTCTAATTCTGAAAGTGGGAAGTTGAGACTTATGCTTGATACCCTTAAAGTGTAATGGTATCCACTGGTTTGGGCTGGAATTTCTAAAGAGGTAATGATCTTCATCTTGAACACACAAGAAGGCACTCTTACTCTGTAAACATGTCTGATGTTTGTTCCAGTAATAAAGTATAATCTGTAAATTAATCATGTCTGTTCATCTGGGTGAAGTCTATTTACAGTGTAGACCAGCAGAGGAATCCAACTCTGGGAGTAGAAGTTCTGAGTTCTCACTACATGTTGTGCATTCCTTGGCTTTCCCAAGATACAGGCACATTTTCGTGCTGAATGAAGGGATGTGACAAGCAAGACCTTAGGCTGCCTAGTAATATGTGACACTTGGAGGAAATGGTGTGGTCCAGGATGCTGAGTTTCTATTTTTCAGGAAAATACCAGTAAATCCCAAATCTGGACTCTGTATTTACTGCATTTGTTTTACTCTAGAACCTGCATTTCTTCTCAAATTTACTAAGTATATTACTGTCAGTGTTTTATAAGCTGAATATGCTTTGTTTGCAAGTATATAGATGCACTAAAATATTTTAGTGAAATCATGGCAAAGACTGGAAATTACACTTAACAGTGCAAGCAGAAAATGATTGATTTCAACAATTGGCTAAGTTTCTGGTGTCATTCTAAGGGGATCCGATATCTGTCTGCCTGGGATAACATGATTGACAGACCTCGATGCTTTGCTAGAGATGGCCTGCATCTGTCACCCCTGGGCTTCCGGATACTGGCCAAGGCTCTTGCAACCCCTATAGTGCCTTTTTTAGGAGGTGTTCCAAAGACCAAATTACCACCATAACAGCTACAAACAAATGCAATCTGAGGGTCATGCTGCTCAATGCTAGAAGTCTAAATCTCAAAATTCACTCACTCAAAGCACTCCTTAAAATGAAGAACATCGACATTTGTGCTGTAACAGAGACCTGGTTCAAGGCAGCAGAAAGCACCCCTGTACTACCAGGCTATAACTCATTCCACACCTTTCAGCCCCAGAACTTAAACCAAAGCTCCAAAGGTGTTGGTGATTCCGTATTCATAAAGGATGCCCACACCTCCAAACTGGCAGCCCAACATAATGCATCAGACATACTTCAGGTGCAGCTAACATTGGGTAAGACAACGATTCAGGTTATAGTCTGTTATAGGTCCCCAACTATGTCCCAAGACACTCACTCCACATTCCTAAGCATCCTGGAGAATATTAGGGTCTAACCTAACACACTTATACTGGGTAACTTCAACTACCCCTCCATTAACTGGGAAAACTACTTGTGTACCAATACACTTGCCCAGCATTTCCTGGAATTCATTAATTCCAATGCCCTGGACTAGCTTGTTCTTACCCCCACTAGAGGTAGCAACATCCTTGACCTGTTCATTACTAACATGGGCAACCATTGCTCTACACCAATAGTCAACTCCTCCCTGGTTAGATCCAACCACAAACTAATCACCCTGGAAATCCGCCTCCCTCCCACCCCCCTGCAAAGGTAATCACCATGAAAAATTTCTCCAAAGCTAACTTTGAGCTCCTATGAACAGAGGTGGCTAACTTCACGGCACTTATGCAAATGGAGAATAGTTGCATGACCACCGAATCATACATCAATGCACTGTACAAACACGTGCACAAATGCATGGATCTTGCCATACCCAATAGAACCAAGATGCTCTCCTCCAAAAAAGGAAGCCAATCTGGTGGTTCCCTGCCATAAACAAACTCTACAGCAGAAGAAGGAAACTGATGTGGAATAAAGTGAAGTCCCAAGACTGGAAAAACTCCCTTATCAGCCTCAACAAAAAGTTGAAATCCCTCATCAAATCCTCTAAAGTTAGCTATGAAAACAGAATTGCGGCAGATAGTAAAGACAACCACAAGGCCTTCTATAGTTATGTAAAGAACCTCCATGACAATAGCCAGATTTGCTCTGAGCTATTGCATAATGGTACCTCCTATACTGAGCCAACAGATATTGCCAATATACTGGTTGACAGATTCAGTGCCAACTTTTCCCCTCTCTCCCACCAAAGGACCAATCACAATACCAGTAGATTGCCAGGCACCCGGTATTACTGCTGCACAGGTTAAAACAGTACTGTCCAAGGCCAAGAATACAGACTCTATGGGACCTGACAATATCTCTGGCTGTGTTCTACATGAACTACAGAGTGAACCGGCACCACACCTGTATGCACTGTTCAATCACAGCCTCACCTCAGGCTTTGTCCCTACTGAATGGGGCACTGCTATAGTCATCTCTCTCCACAAATGAGGAGTGACTACAGACCCTGGGAACTATCGCCCCATTAGCCTGACAAGTCTAATATGCAAAGCTATGGAACGCATCATCATGGACCTAATAAACAAATATATAGGGAATCTCCAAACTCTGGATCCTACACAGTTTGGTTTTGTGAAGGGCAGATCATGCCTGCTCAACTTGGTTGACTTCTTTGAGTCACCAGAGCTGTGGATGAAGGTAAGGTGGTTCATACAGCCTACCTTGATCTGGCCAAGGCCTTTGATACTATTCCCCACTCAGGAGTCATAGAAAAGCTCACTAAGCTAAGCAACAACCCCTGTATCACTAGGTCAGCTGCAAACTGGCTCACAGATAGAACCCACAGTGTGAAAGTAGCTGACTCCAAGTCAGACTGCCGACCAGTGACGAGTGGAGTCCCACAGGGATCGGTCCTGGGTCCTCCCCTGTTTGGTATCTACTTCTCAGAAGTCCAGTCCAACATGAAGGGACTCTGGCTGACAAAGTTAGCAGATGATTGCAAGTTGGGAGCCATTATTAACTCACCAAGTGATGTTGACATCCTACAGAAAGGCCTCGCTGAGACCAACGACTGGTGTCAGAACCATGGCCTTAAGTTCAATGCCAAAAAATGTGTCATCATCTCTTTGGGAAAATCCCATTTCCCATGAACTACCACATCAATGGTAGTCCATCGAACACAGAAGGCGTTATAAGAGATCTGGGAACACAGGTTGACAGCAACCTCTCTTTTGACCACCACACCGCCACTGTGGTTAGAAAGTCCTATGTGGCATAACTCATTACTAAGGGTTTTGCATCCAGGAAGAAAGAGGTCATTGTCTCCCTCTCCTTTTCCCTCATTAGGTCAGTCATCAAGTACAATGCCCCATTTGGCATGTACCTCACTAGACACCTGCAACAACTGGAGAGGCCACAAAAAGTACCTCACAAAGGGGACTCTAGGCCTTGTCCTATATGGACAGACTCAAAAAACTCCAACTATTCTCTGTCTCATATCACCTACTTAGAGGTGATCTCTGCTTGACTTATAAAGCAATGTCTGACCCAGCTCTGTTAGAAATTCTTCATCTAAAGAAATACAAATCCCTATGCACCACACGCTCCAGAGACCTCACCCTCATTACCACAATCAACAGAACGTGCTGGAGGGACAGGTTCACAACCCAGAGACTGCCCATGCTATGGAATAGACTTCCCATACATGTCAAACAGAGCACCTCACTGACTCTCTTCAAGAAAAATATTGATGAGTGGATGGGAAATATAAAATTCACCTCGGGGATCACTCCAGTGGCTCTACTCAGCAGAGGCACTGGAAACTAAGGTCGGGTGGCATGATGCCAGGGTAATCCTATGGGCTAGGCTTGTAAAGGCTCCAGGTCCATCAGCCTAGTAGACACCTATGAACCTAAAAATCACAGGTGGTATTCATAGATTTACAGGTAAGTGCAGTAGATTCACAGGTAAGCACTAGGCTAGCTGCCCTTACAGACCACTTTAAGCCTAGCCAATTTCCCATTTTTGTGCTTGAAAAAACCTATCCCATTTGGTTATGGATAGGCCTTACCCATCACACAGTCGATAATTCTATATTACCCCTAATGAGAATAACTGGGATCATACCATAGATAATGTGATGTAACCCATGCATGGGATAACTGTCTCTGTCCATTAGTACAAGGGACAGTCCTGGGGTAAATATTCTGTTTCCTATCCATAGATCTATGTTGCATTTGAATACAAACTGGGATAAACCTTGTTTTATATAGATGGGAAGTCTGTTCCAGAGCAGTGGTATCCTCTGTGAGATGCAACTGTCCCTCCAGACTGTTGTGTTGATATCGCAGTAGAGGTTTAGGTCCCTAGACAGAATATTTCTGATGCCATTTAACTTTCCATTCCTGGATTTCATCTCATGAAAACAGAATTTCATTTTTCTTAACACTACAAATCAGTGCCTATGACCATGGTTAATTCCTGTTACCTGCATTTAATCTAGAGCAAGAGGCAGCCAGGTGTTACCCTTCAGAGTACCTCTGCACCCTGGCAGGATAATGCAAGATTAGAAAGTGCCAGGGTTCATTGTGCGGCTGTCTGTAAAGACATCTATGTGGCAGGGATAACTGCACAGGCATTCATGTGTTGTATAGGGTAGGCTCATCTATGAGAGGATAACGTAGTGATGGCTTCTAGCAGCATGTTCAGCTGGATATTTTACCACCATATGGTACAGCTGTAAAATCACTTTTATATCTCTCTGAGCCAGCTTTGTGAAAATGGTGCTCTCCATACAGAAGGTGTGACAGTAGTGGGTACAATGTACCAAGCTACATTCAGAGCTTACAAGTCAAGATTAGGATTCATTAATGTTGCATCCTTTCTGAATAAATTTGGTCTTCCATACATTTATGCAGTCCTCCTTTTAAAATTTGCTGTACTTATGTTCCTTTTTGAGTTTGAGAGACTGTCACATGGCATGTCTTGGTCTAAATTAAAAAACTGTTTCTTTTGTTAGTCATATTAATGTTCATTTTTTTTAGTACATCACCAAATCTAGTATAAGTGGCATGAGTGTTACTGCAGTCCAAGAATAAGGATTCAAATAAAACTGGACTGGTTAACTTTAACCAGTTACATTTGGATATGACTGTGTAGTACTAAATCAATACTATTTAATACTCAATCAATACTTGCAATTAAAGCTAGGTATTTCATATTATCTACGAGTTCACTAGGTGTGCCATGGACTGAAGGGACCGATTTTGTTCTAAACAATGTGGGGGAGCATTTGTTAGTAAAATCATAGTGCTGGCATTGGGAGGATTATTAATAAAGCTGCTGTTATCCAGCCATTGCTAGCAGATACTGAAATAGCATTAAACAGGTGACTGAGAGATTCCAGTTTGTGCTTTATTAAGCTTTGTATTCCTGTCTGGGGTGACACTTTATGGATAAATATGAGGGAAAAATAAACAGGACCCAGAAGACACTCCTGAAGGGGTAGCTATGCTTGTATTCCCAAGCCTTCTGTCTCTGTAACAGTGCGTTGGCTGTTGAGTAACAGAATAAGTTGCTGTGTTGGCTCATTTTCTTAAATCTAAACAGAAGGGGGCAGTGTAATTCCATCTGTTCACCTGTGAGTACTGTAATTTTGTCAGATATTTTGATTGTGATGTGTGCCCAGAGTCCCTTCCCTTGCCAAGTTGTGAGCCTGAGAGAACACTGGTGGAGATGTGTGAGCAGAGATGCCACCCTTCCTCATGTTTCCTTAGGAATTTGGCAGTGTTATAAGCTAAAAACATCCATGCTGTCTTCCTGTATGGGTATGACAGTCCTCAACTCCAAGCATTGGGTATTTTGCCATTCACGAGACTTCTGTTTATCATAGGCTTGTAAATAAAAGTCAATATTTTTTCCTTTAAGCAATAACTTTCCAAGGCTTTTTGCTTCATGCATTTATACTGAAGAGGTGTGTGTGTGTGTGTGTGTGCGTGCGTGCATGTGCAAGATCAGTGACTCATTGCATCCTTTACTAAGCAACATCTGTTCAGGTGGTGTAACCAGACAGTTTAAATACTGTGCATAATCCAACTAACATAACATGCTGCATTGCTTTGTTTATATTTCCATGAAGAAATGGCATAAGCCTGGCCAGATGTCACTACATTTCATGTTACTTTCAAATCTACATATTGTTTAGCTGGAGTCATTATTGTCTTGATGTGATTGAACCCAGTTATATATCATGTTATTAGTGCTGATGGTTAACTAGTCCATTTTACAATTGAACAGCATTACCAATGTTACTTAGTGTTTATTTAATGGCACTTATGTTTTCCTGTACTTTTATTTGTTTATTTTAGCATTTGCAGAATTTCTAAATGGAAAATGCACACACTTTTATTTATTTGCCTTTGTTAACTAGAAATGTCAGGCTGGAATATTCCATTTACAACTGAGTCCAAGGGAGAGAAAAGTCTCCAGAAGGCAGAGTAGATTAAAAAAATCAGTAATAAGTTTTTATATCCACATAACAAGTAGCTGTGAGATCACAGACTCATAGATATACAGGAACTATAAATAAAACCAATGTAGATTACAGTAGCAAAGGACTAGAACTGAGTAAAAGACGCGTCTGGAAAGAAAAGCACAACCCCAGCAATAGCAGTTCCTCAGTTAAATAATATCGAGAAGCAAATGACTGTGACACAACGTGATAGGATATGTCAATAATGCAGATTAACTAAATCATATAGAACCTATAAGGGTTTTTTCAAAAAACTCAAAACCGCATTTCTGCTGCTTGTGTGGGCTTTGAACAATGTCTTTGGAGATCATTTGGGAAGAAGGGTTGCTTTCATGTTGGGAAACTAAATGCAGATAATTTCTGGCAGCTTGTGTATATGCAGTGTGATTCTTAGCAATGACTCTGAAAGTACCTGTAACAAATACAGTATCATGGTACAGGTAACTATTTTCAAGGGTACAAGATGCTGCTAGTAGTGCACTTTGGATCATTTAACATCCACTGCGCTTTATGGCCTAGTCTTCAGTTTCTTTATCACTGTCAGGCCACCACATGAAACTCTGACCAAGAAACAGTATTTTACTATTGCCATGTTATCAATCAAGTATTCCTTTCAGCACTCTAGAATGTAACTTATCCATGAATACTAATATTTATAGCTATTAACAGTAGCATCGGGATGTGACAAGTTATGAACTCTAGACCATTCTTTTTAGAGTAGCAGACCATCCAGTCATGGGGTACATTATCTAGTTGCAGGTAGTTAAATTCCTCTCTGAATGTTCCAGATATTCGTGTTGTAAAACTTAAACAAATAGTCATGGATAGAATCAGATGGTACTACATCTATAGTTGTTGCCGTTTACCTCTCTTTATGATGGTGAGATCTCTAAATAGTATATGCAATTAGGAAGGGCTTGCAGGAGTGCATGGCTCCCCTGAAAAAAAAAAAAAAAAACGCCTCTTGCCTGATCAGGACAGATGCACAGTGGTCTCCTTAATCAACTGACATTTGTGAAATCGATGGGTTTAGTGCATTTTAAAAGCTGAAACTCCATGTACTGACTCACAGTGAGTTTATCATTTTTTAACTAATTTGTTCACTTGTTGCAGCAGACTGGCTCATTTCTTTTTCCCTTTGTATAGTCAAACTCATCAAGGGTAAACAGCACAATAACAGGCATGTAGCTACATACATACCGGATCTGTGGTTGTTGGTTTCTTGGAGTTTTCATATGACAGCAATGCGAGTCCATCAGCATGACCATAATACTCTGCTTTCTTGTACTCTGTATCTTATGAGTGTCCAAGCAGGAAAAGGAGCCAGTGTTATATTCTGTTAGTCAGTTTCAGTAATGTAGTTGTGTCATAACATGTATGTTCTAGCTTTTTACCCTGTGCCGCCCCTGTAAATAGGATTCTTCACAGTTAGACAATTCCATTTAATAAAACAAAGTAAAATAAAACATGGCCAGCTGTAAATTTATTTTTTTCATTAAGAAAAGTCAACATTGACTGTCAATTTATAATTCTTGTAAGGTTTCTTAATGTAGATACTAGTTACATTTGCTCTCTGCTCATGCCAGCCTGAGGGTTTCTTTGTCATCATGAGCATAGTTCTGATCAGCTTTTTGTAATGAACTTGATGCAAATTCTGTATTTGTTCTGTGCGATCTCAGAATCTGTAATAGAAACAGCATTGATTCCATAAGGTGAAGCATCCCATGTCAACTTAACAGGTAAAACAGGATCAAAGTGGGTGCACACTTCATCTGACACAATAATTCTTTTCGTCTCTTTAAGGTATGTTGTAACCTGGGAAGTGGAGGGCTAGATGGGCTGGGGTTGTTAGGTCTAGCATCCAATGTTCAGCTTACCTGTATAGGGAGCTGTACATTGACTTTTATGACTCGCTGCTGTTCCCTACTAAAGGGTGAACCCACAGACAGCATGTATTCATGCACATTGAGCAGACCTTGGGCAGATATCAATGCATTGTGGCAGGGCCAGTCATAAATGCATGTTTACGGCATTGCATGCCCCTACCTGTGCAGATAGAGCAGACTCTAGATATCAATGTATCATGGCAGGACCCCACCCATGGGTGTATGTTTGTCATTGTAGTATACCTGTCCCCTCTGAAGGTTTAGGATGTATAAAAAATACCTGCACTTAGGAGAAGATGATTACCCTCCCTTAAAGATAGATGAATTCTCCACCAGTCATAGTTTGGTGATCTCACTTTGGGGGAGGGTAAATTGGTCAGTTGAGTGTGTGGAGAAGGATGGGTATTAGTAATTTCTAGAAGGTAATCCTGGCCAAAGGGCCTCCATTTTTTTAATGCATGGAAATACTTGCCAGCTCTGAATACACATTTTGGGGGGTTTGGTATTTCTAGTGCAAGTATTATTTTATTTTAGGATTTTCATAGTTCATTTTTAACTTTTGGATACCCACAGTTGAACATGAAATCATTGAAACATTCATACTTATCTGTTTACTGTAAGCTCAAGATTTTTTGCACCTGTTTAGGAATATTTGTAGGTTCTCTACATCATGTTCTTTGTCACCATGATGTCACCTAGGAAGAATTCTGTTTTAAGAATGTCATGCCTTGCCTTGTCAATTACCTGCTGCCAGATAGCAGACAAAGATACCATTCCAGAGACTAATCTGTTTTACTGAAATAATCCCTCATTTGTATTCATCATTAGAAATGTCTTGGCAACATTCTCCATTTTCTATTATAAGCAAATTTGTTCTAAGTCAGTTTTAATGAATTCCTCTAGGATGGGGATGTAAAAATCTCAAAGCATATGAACATCCTTATAAACTTAACTAGGAAAAAAAATGTATTCATATAAAACCCATCTAACTTACTTTTAATCACAGCTGTTTGTAAATGATGTAACCAATGTCAAGGATGTCTGAATAATGCAACTGTTGTTCAGGAATGAATCTGATTGTAGATGAAGAAGCAATGCAAATGTTCATGACATCTGTATAATGGAACGTTTCTCCCTGGGCCATCACTGAAAAAGGCCACTGCTAATTCAGACTTTCTTGGTAAACAAATGCCAATCAGTCGCTAAATAACTAATGGTCCCTGTAGCAAAAGTAGGAAGGCAGACATCCTAAGCCACATCCCAAATTTGTTACAGTCTTAGACCCAACCAGCCAATAACCTCTACCAGTCCATAAGTTCACAATGTTTTGAAAACACTGTTGCATCTGAATTTCTGGTACATTTCCTTTGAACCATGAATTCCACAAGTTGTAACCATAGTTCTAACAGCCTACCACTATCTCCTGCTTCACAGGAGAAACACATGATTTTTTAGCAGGGCTTCTAGCACACATTGATTTCCTGTGATACTCTGAGGGTTTACATGTCCTGTTTGTTAATATCCAAAGTATGTCCTAACCTTTGTTAGTCTAATTACTCTTCAGTTAGCCTAATGATTCACTTTTCCACTGAAGAGCCCAAAAGTTGTATAATAGGCATGACAGAATGGACAAAGTTAAAAGATGCGCACTTAAAAACAAAAGTGCAGTTTGGTTTTCATATGTCAAAGCAGAGCTTAAAATTGAAAGAACACATGTAACAAGGCTTAGGTGTTTTTAATGCCATAGTAGCATTTACATTTTTAATTGTTTGTGTTGTACTTTATAACAATGGGATATGGGAAGGAACTTTTTTGACTGTACAATTCATAATCTGCTTTGTTATATCACCTGTTTTTGTTTATATTTATTCTAATGTGCTTTTGCAAGTGTTGTGATATGCAAAAATTACCCTGCAGAACTGCCTCTCTTATCTGTAATGGAAACACGTTTGACGAGCAAGTGCCACTGTCAGTATTAGCGTAACAGATGCTATCCAAGAAGTAAAAAGGTCCCGCAGACAAACCAATGGTCACATTCCAATACAATATGCCCTATTTGGCCATATAGAAAAATGTGACTTTAGAGAGCTCTCTGCAGGAAAATATAAAAATCATAATTAAACTGTTTAGTAAAAAAAAAATAATAATTTTCTAAAGCATTAAATACAAATAACACAGAAGGACATTCAGAGAATGAGTAGAAGGACATGTGTAGTGGTTGCAATAGTCAAATTCCTGTGTTACAACAAGTTTATGCTTTACATTTTAAGTTCCTCTTCAGACTGAAGCATTTTCCATTTGTATGCAAAAAAGTGACTATTCCTCATGGGGAAAACAATTATATAGTCATATGCCTTCATAACAGCTGCTAGGTATACTGTCAAAAAGTACAATTATGTGTGATCTTTGCCAGGATTGACATGTTTATAATATAGAGGATGAAAGCTAACATAACAAGTTTTATCAGGAAAAGACTTGGATTATGACCTTGTCAGCAAGAAAAAGAAGTTTGCAATGGCGTAATTATCTGCACATAGCTCAAAGTATTCTGCTTAAATCTATTGTGATGCACTTCATTCTTTAGTGCATGACATTTTGATTTCATTTGTGTGTTTTAAGCTTTGAAATTAATTTTTACTTGATTCTTTTGCTATGGTTCAGGGTCAGTAGTGGTTTGAATAACAGAATGTGGGACATGATTGGTTGTGTTAGATTACAGTGATCTCCAGCTGTGTGTGTTTCATTGAAACGGGTTCATTTGTCTGGAATTTCGTGTTTAACATTTGGATTTTTGTTTTTCTGTGTTTTCAGTTTTACTTTGCAGTGTTGGCAGCTGCTGTTTTTCAAACGATATGTTTCTTTGTTTTTAACACTAAAGTAATATAATGAGTTGCGTGATATAAACAAAGCAGCAATAACAAAGACAATTATAGTTCAGTCTCCAATCATGACATCTTACTTGCTCATGACATAGATGTTAATAAACTCACTTTGAGAGCAGAATAACCCAATATAGGAAAACTATGAAATACAAGTCAGCTGAGTCTTGTGACCATTTACATCTTCCCAGAATCCACCTGTATCTCCTTTATCAAGGATGACTAGGCCACTGAAGCCAGGAGTGACTTTGTAAAACCCCATCCAGTGGTCCAGTTCCCGTCTGAAGGAAGATAATGTATCACACTACTTGATTGCAGTGTGAATCTATTCCAGAGGTGGGAATGGCACTGCGTAATGACCTCGTCTCTCCACACTGTATTTGCTAATGAAAATTTAAATCCCTAGTTCTGGTATTTGTGGAATTTTTGATTTGTGGTGAAAGAAGAGATTGGGATCACTGCAACCCTAATGGCATGGAAGGCAAGTATAAATCTCTTCCTAGCAGTCTATAATGTACTGAATAAAGGGACAGTGCTTCCAGGTTTTTTCTGCATTTTTAAACCAGTGATGATCTTGGATAGGAAACTCTGGGGTCTTTGTAGTTTGATATGTGTAGTGAGGTGCATCCCAAAGGGGGCAGTGTATTCAATAATTGCCGTAATCAATGCTGGATATAAGGGAACAATGACCTCTGTAGATCTGGATGATATTCCTTTGGTAACTTGACAAACAGTCCTTCCAAATTAGAAGCCACAACAACTCGACCATAGAAATTGTTCCCTATGCCAAACTCCTTGGGGTCACTATAGATGAAAACCTAAAATTTGACACACATATTCAACTCAACATCAAGAAAACACATAAAAAACTAGGCCTGTTATATAGAAACATCCACTATCTCTCTCCTTCTTCTACACAAACCCTCGCCATTACCTATCTTCTTCCCTCACTAATGTATGGCGCCCCTCTATTAACTAACTTATCTGCCTCCATCTCCTCAAAAATGGAAAGTTGTTATAATAAAATTTCAAAATTCGCCATCAAAGCCAAACTCTCCTCCCACCATTGCTCTGCCCTCTATTCACTAAACTGGCTAGAACTTCACAACCTTCTAGACTACCTCCAACTTACCACTGCCCACAGGCTATTATTTAACCCCTCTAAATGTCCTGCACTATCCAACATCCTACAACCGTATACCCCTAACAGGCCACTTAGATCTGCTCACCTAAACCTACTCACTGTCCACAAACCAAAGCGACCTGCCGGGCAGTACCTCCTATCTTTTTCCTTAGCCAAAAAGATTCTTTACGAATGACAGAAAATTCTGACAACTTCAAAACTCTACTCCATTCCTACTTGTTCTCTAGGTGGAAGTGCAACTGCACTTTCCCCACCTAGACTTTTATAGGTTCATAGGTTCATACTAGGCTATCTGCCCTAGGGCATTTATAAGCCTAGCCAGAGTATGTTTGGCTTTCGCCACCCACTTTAAATTAATTTTGCTATGCCCTTTTTCAAGGTTAGTATACTGTGCCTCTGTCTAACAGTGACACAGAAGTGATACCCGGGGTAAACCTACAATCTCCCATCCACTCATCAAGATTCCTCTTGAAGGGTGTCAATGAGGGACTCTGCCTAACCTGGACTGGGATTTTATTCCAGAGTGAAGGGAGCCTCTGGGTTATGAATCTGTCCCTCCAGCATGCCCTATTTATTTCAGTGCTGAGGTTCAAGTCTCTCGAGCACGTAGCTCGATGGGATTTGTATTTGTTGAGGTGGAGCATGTCCCTTAATGGACATGGCTTTATACGTCGGGCACAGTTCGCCTCTGAGCAGGCGGTATGCCACTGAGTAGAGCTGGAGTTTCTTTAACCGGGCAGCATATGGCATCTGTTTGAGCCCTTTGATCCTCTTGGTGAGGTACTTTTGGGGTCTTTCCGGTTGCTGCAGGTGTCTGGTAAGGTACATCCCAAAAGGGGCATTGTACTCTATTATGGGCCTGATGACGGATGACCTCCCCTGCTCTAGATGTGAATCCCTGCATGATTAGGTGGGCTATATAAAATGTTTTTCTAACCACTTTGGCCATGTGGTTGTCAAATGAGAGATTGCTATCAACTTGGGTCCCCAGGTCTCTAATTACTTCGTCTGTACTTAATGGATTACCACCTATGTGGTAATTTGTGGGCACTTTGTTTTTGCCAAAGGGGATGACTATACACTTTTTGGCGTTTAGCTTGAGGCCATGGCTCTGGCACCAGTTGTCTGTTTCTATGAGGCCCTTTTGGAGGATGCTTGTGTCGGCTGGAGAGTTGATTATGACGCCCAGTTTGCAGTCATCTGCGAACTTGATCAGCCACAGTCCTTCCATGTTGGCCTGTACCTCCGAGAAATATATACTGAACAAGAGAGGTCCCAGGACTGAGCCTTGTGGGATGCCACTTGTAACTGGTTTGGAGTCTGACATGGCTCCAGCAATTCTAACCATGTGGGTTCTGTCCTTGCGCCAGTTTGCAACCCATCTAGTGACATAGGGGTTTATATTTAAGCTCGTGAGCTTATCTATAATGCCCGAGTGGGGTATTGTATCGAAGGCTTTTGCGAGGTCCAGGTAGGCTGTGTGGACCACCTTCCCCTCATCAATGGCCTTGGTGACTGTTTCAAAGAAGTCGACCAGGTTTAAGAGGCAGGATCTGCACTTAACAAAGCCGAACTGGGTAGTATCCAGTGTCTGTAGGTCCCCAATATCTTTATTTATGAGGTCCATGATGATCCTTTCCATAGCTTTGCAGACCAAGCTAGTCAGGCTTATGGGGTGATAGTTTCCAGGGTCCGTTGAGGCACCACCTTTTTGGAGAAGGGACCACTGTTGCTGTACACCACTCTTTGGGTACATATCCTGTAGTAAGGCTGAGATTGAACAATAGTTTTATGTTTGGGTTTAGCTCTTCTTGGAGTTCATGTAGGACGCAGCCCAGGACACCGTTTGGTCCCATTGATGCTGTGTTTTTTGCTTTGGAAAGGGCGGCTCTTACCTGAGCATCTGAGATGTCAGGGGGGGCAGCACTCTGCTGGGATAGATATTTGCCCTTTTGGTGGGGGTTGTGCTGAACCTGTCAGCTAGGATGTTGGCAATGTCTGTGGGTTCGGTGTATTTTTTGTCATTTTGGACTAATTCTGAGCATATCTGGGAATTCCCACCCAGGTTCCTAACATAACTAAAGAAAGCCTTGTGATTATCTTTAGTGTCCTGTGCAATTTTTCTCTCGAAGCTGGCCTTAGACGATTTTATGAGTGCCCGTAGTTTTTTGCTAATACTGATCAGAGATGCCTTCCCTTTTTGGGATTTTGCTCTATCATGTAGCAGCTTCCTCCTTCTATTGTATAGTTTGTTTATGGCTGGGGTCCACCAGACAGGACGTCTGCCTTTGGAGGATTGGGTCTTGGTTCTATTTGGGATTGCATGATCCATGCATTCCTGAAGGTGTTCATAGAATGCACATTTATAAAGGATTCTGCGGTCTGGGCCATATTTTCCACAGGCCTGGGGGCTATGAAGGATTCCACCTTGGTTTTGAGGAGTGTGAAATTTGCTTTAGAGAAGTTTTTCAGTGTGGTTTTCTGGGCAGGGGGTGGGGTCGGGATGTGAATATCCAGTGAGATTAGTTTATGGTCTGATCTTACCAGTGAAGGATACACTTCTGGTCTGGAGCATAGAGTCCCCATGTTGGTGATGATCAGGTCCAGTATGTTTTCCCCTCTTGTGGGAGTGGTAACAAGTTGTTCCATAGCATTTGAGTTTATGAATTCTAGCAACCTTTGGGCTAGGGAGTTGGAGCTAGAGTAATGCTCCCAGTCTATGTTTGGGTAGTTGAAGTCGCCCAATATAATGGTGTTTGGAGAGACCTTCATATTTTCCAGTGTTCTCAGGAAGGCCGAGTGGGGTTCCTGGGTTTGGGAGGGTGGTCTGTAGCAGGCCACTGTTAGTTTCACATGGATAGTCTCTGATGCTTCGTACTGTGCCACCAACCTGGAGGTGTGGGTATCTTTGAATATTGATACTCCCCCTCCTTTTGTGGTTCGTTCCAAGTTTTGGGGCCAAAAAGCATGGTATGAGGTATAACCTGGTAGTGCTGGGGTGCTCTCGGGAGCCCAGAACCAGGTTTCTGTTACTGCACAGATATCGATGTTCTCCATGTTAAGGAGAGTTTCGAGTGCATGCATCTTGAGGTTTAGACTTCTGGCGTTAAGTAGCATTACTCTTAGTTTCTTATCCCTTGTGATACCTATTGAGGTGGGTTTGTCTTTTGAGCCTTGCCTAAAAAAAGGCACTATGGGGGTAGCAAGAGCCTTTGCCAATATCCGAAAGCCCAGGGGTGACAGGTGCAAGCCGTCCCTAGCGAAGCATCGTGGCTTGTTGAGCATATCATCCCAGGCTGACAGGCATTGGATCCCCTTTGAATGACACCAATACTTAAGCCAATTGTTGAAATTGATCATCTTGTCTTCATATTGTGGCATCATTCTTGGTGAGGGTAAGATGCTACTCAAGGTCAGGGTCATACCGGCCTGGGCTACATGCTCAGAGAGCTCTTCTATGTCTCTTTTCATGTAGTCCAGGGAGGTACATCTCAGGTCATTCACACCAGCATGGACAATGACTGAGTCATATTTGTACTTGCCTTGGAGTAACCTGAGTGCTTGTGTTATGTGGCGGATCCTAGCACCCGACAGGCTGCTCACCGTGACCTTCTCCTTGTTCAGCCTGGTGAGCGGGACATCAGTGTGCCTGACGATAGTGTCACCTATTACAAGTGTATCAGGTGTGTTGTTTAGCCTTAAGGGCTGTGACTGTTCAGCACACTGGCTTTGTGAGATATGTGTTGCACGTGTTTTGTTTTGGGGTAGCGGTTGCTTGGGTGTCTGCTTTGGAGGTCTCTGCTGCTTAGGCAGATCTTTATTTAGAGCCTCCGAGTATGTTTTTGTGTGATTATGTGTTTGGTTTGCTGTCGTTGTAGGTCTATGTGAGACTGGAATTGTAGTGAGTGTGGTTTCCTTCTCCTCCTGACTGGTTATGCCAGTACTGAGTTGAGAGAGCTTAGCCTCCAGTTTGGCTATATGGTTGCATCTCTCACATGTGTTGGAATTTGTTGGGAGGAGGAGAGGGTTGTCTGTGTACATGAGGCAGTTGTAACATTGCCTCAAGATTCCCAGATTCACCAGCTGGACCGGAGAGGAGATTGACAACTGACCTTTGGACATGCTAGAATAGTATTGGGAATTCCTTTATAATTGAAAACAAGGGCCAATGGGGAACAAGGTACTCAAGGGGAGTTTGTGAGGGTGTAGTGCTTTTAATGTTTTAGTGCTGACTTATATAATTGTTTTAGTGAGCAAGTGCCAGGTAACTTAAGTGCAATGTGTTACAGGTAACTTAAATGCAAAAACGACAAACAGTAACTTTCTTTCAAGTGAAACAAGGAAATAAGTACAGTAAGCAATGCAGATATCACCAGTGATCCACAGAAGCGCTGAAAAGCCGCGTTTTAGGTAGAATTGGTGTTCCAGGGAAATAACAAGCAAACAAACAACAAGCATACAAACAAAGCTATATTCAGCAGGCCTGGATCTAGTCTATGCTACAGCAAACAAGGTGTACCAGTTTCAGTAAGAAACAGTTCAAATATGCAGGCACTATAAACATTTAACCAGAAATTCCCAGCTCAGAAGGGCAGAGTCCAGCCTCTCCTCCCACAAGAGTGCAGACCACAAACCTTCTTAATGTAAAATAACTGGCCTGAAGCCCAAGTGCTTAAACCAGAACTAATACACTTTTAGAACAACAGACACTGAGCTCTCAATCAGCAGTTCCCAACTTAGAAGGATGTAAGCTACCTGTCATGCCACCACAGTGCATGCCACAAACCTTCCTAATGTAAAACAACTGGTCTGAAGCCCAAGTGCTTAATCCAAAAGACTTAGAATGATAGCTACACTTTAATCAAGTTACTACCAAGCAGTAATAAATACAACTGAATACTTTAAAGAATGCCTGGATTAGTGCTCAAGTTATACAAACAAAGCTAGTCTATGCTACAGCAAACAAGGTGTACCAATTTCAGTAAGAAGCAGTTCAGATATGCATGCACTATAAGCCTTTAACCAGAAATTCCCAGCTCAGAAGAGCAGAGTCCAGCCTCTCCTCCCACACGAGTACAGACCACGAACCCTCTTAATGTAAAATAATTGGCCTGAAAGCCCAAGTGCTTAAACCAGAATTAATACACTTTTAGAATAACAGACACTGAGCCTTCAATCAGCAGTTCCCAACTTAGAAGGATGTAAGCTACCTGTTCTGCCACTACAGTGCAGACCACAAACCCTCTTAATGTAAAACAACTGGTCTGAAGCCCAAGTGTTTAAACTAAAAGGCTTAGAATGAGTTACACCAAGCAGTAATAAATACAATTGAGTACTTTTAAGATGATGCAAAAGCAAAATAAAGTAGGAAGAAACACAAATACAGTAAAAGCAGATAAAATGTGTTTTTTTTTTCAGAAAAGTAGCAAAAGCAGTAATAAAAAAAAATTCTCATGCAGTGCAAGATGGCACACTTGAGTATGTAGCAATATTAGTCCATACACAGTTTGAAAAAATGTAATTAAATTAAAAAGGAGTAAAAGCAAGTGCAGAAAGGGTTTATTAGGCAGAATGCGGTAAAGAGATGGGACTGGGGGAGTGTCCTAGATCAAATCTACAGTGGGGCGGGCACTGCAAAAGCCACCAAATTTAAACTACAACCAAGAACAGGGAGGGGCGGTGGGGAAAAACAGTTTCAACACAGATGTGAGGAATGTGCAAATTATAAAGCCAAAAAAATATATACTGATCTCTATATATTTGCAGAGCAGTAAGACAACAGATATCTAAGCAACAATTTAGCTCTATAATACAGAATAATACAGAAAAATATACTCAGCTCTATATATTTGCAGATAGTCTTGTAAGGCTGTCTCTCAAACTTTTACTCCGCACACACTAACTGTATTTCTATACTATTTCCTACTACCATCAACTTTGTTTCTGGATTTACTTTCTGTCTACTGTTGTCTTGTGTATATATGTAAGTATTGTAAATAGTTTGTTCTCCCTTTATTCCCCTCCCTAACATTTATGCTTGTTCTACCACTCTGCCATAACAAGACTCAGACTCTATGTAACCTTTTAACCAACCATGTCAATATATGACTCGTATGTCAATATACGACTCATATGCTATGTAAACACTATACCTCTTAATGTCTCTGTATCACAATCTACCAGTATTCTTATCACTTAGGCTGACTGTTGCATCTTTATGTATCTGTATCTTTGAACCTTAATTTTATCTTTTGTATTTTCTTTTGATTTATCTTTTATATTATTATGTAATGTGGAGCTTTTCTCCCCGGGCCTCCACTGAAAATGGGCTCCTGAGCCCAGTGGACCTCCCCGGTCATCAAACTATAATAAATAAATAACTAAATAAATAGCTGTGCTAAGTAGGACTGTCTTACTGCTGCCATTACATGATGACAGGAGGATCAGGTCAAGGTCTTTAACAACATTCTCATTTGAGAGTTAAATGTTTGTTGTGTGCTGGGAGCTACAATTGTTATCAAATGTGACATATTGCACTTTTTAGAATTTAATTCAAGCCCATTTTAGTACTCCAGATATTTGAGTGCAGGTTCTTCCTGAACGTCTTTGTTGTCAGTGTGAGACATGACCCTAACTTCCAGTTTACATTTGTCTGCACACAAAGAGGTCTTGGTTCATGGTCTTCTATCCAGAGATGTAAATGCTGAAGAAAAGGGATCCCAGCACTGAGCCCTGTGGTCACTTCATGATCTGATAAGGCGCCTGCTACCTGCACTGTGTGGGTTCTATCTTTAGCCAATTTAGTACCAACTTGCTATAAAAATTATTTATTTGTAACACTAATAACTATGCTAGTATGAGGGATGGTCTCTAATACTTTGGCCAGGTCAAGGTATGCCGTGTGGACACTATGACTGCTGCCAACAGCTCGGGTTACAGTTTTGAAGAAGTTAACCAGATTTATTATCCAGGATCTCCCCTTGACAAAGCCAAACTGCTGAGAGTCTAGCCCAATGAGATGTTTAATGTTCTAATTTATCCGGTCAGTATAATATGTTCTATGGTTTTACAAATAAGACTTGTCAAGCTAATAGGCGTGAAATACTAGGGTGGATATACCCTTGTGGAGTGGCATCAGTTCTGCTGTGTGCCAAACCTCGGGGACAAAGTCATTGACTAAACTCTGATTAAATGGTGTATGGAGTGTCTCTGCCAGGGAGTATTTAGTACTGCTGTTTATATTCTTGGGTCGTATGGCCAAAGTATTTTTAGTTTTGAAGAACAATTTCAGGAAATGTTCTTTAGTGGTGATGGGGGTCTGGCATATTCAGGGATAATTTGGCTTTGGAGAGTTATCTCTGGGGTAAAAATTTGCACTGAATTTGCTTGCTAGTTTATTGGCAATGTTTACTGTGCTACAGTAGGTGGGTCATTATGAATACGTTCAAAGTACTCTTGTGTATTGTTTCTTAGTTTCCAAAAGTAGCTAAAGGATTTGTAGCTGTCATTAGCTTCAGAAACTAGCCTGCTTTAGTCAAACTAATAAAATGTTTTTCACATTTTTAGTTGATTTCTTAATGTTTTTCTTGATATGTGGATCTTTTGACCCACTGTATACTTTAAGGATTTTTTTTTTATTGTAGAGTTTATTTATATTGCTAGACCACCAAAGTGGTTTGTTTTTAAATTTCCCATTATATTTAGATCTGGTTGGGACTGTCAGTTATACGCATTTATCTATGTGGGCATATAATTCTTTATAGTGCATGCAACTATATCAGTTCCATGTACTACTAGTTACAGAAGAGTATAAGCAGAAAGTGTTTTTGCACCTTCAAAAGCAATAAGTTAGAGCAGTCACAGAGACAGTGGACAAAGGCAATCTCTCTATTAAAACAGCTTTAAAAGCGGTTACAAACTTCATGCTGCCCAACCTTTTTTTTGTATGACAGTAAAATGTATAATATCATTTCAGTCTGTGAAAATGCTTCAGATGATCATCATTGGTTGCCACTATTTTGCTCTTGCATGAAACTAGTGTTTATCAAAAATGTGAGCACCTTTCATGAGTTGGAGCAAAGTAAATTTTTTCAACAAATTCGGAGCATGATCACAGTATTCTATGTACTACATAAAGGTTTGCAGTTGTGTTTCCAAATGTTGCAAAACTGTGTTCAAGAAATCTACCTCAACAAAGTTCTGTAGGTGAATCTTGACATCCATTTTTGAGAATACATAACAGACTACTGTGACTGGAGACCTGATCATAATCCTATATAATACAAAGAGAGATTTAGGTGTA